>NW_016816960.1:2831454-2840599 GCF_001698545.2 Rhinopithecus bieti
AGTACACTTATGTAGTTTGTAAGTTACTAAAGCATGTGTCATTAATTGTAGGAACCATGCCATGATCAGCAGGAAAGCAATAGGAAAAAATGCATCTTACATAAATCCATTGCAAGGAAGCTGGCCTTATAGATTCAAGTATCCATTGTTCCCTTTTTGAGCTACAAAATGAGTGCATCAGCTTTCTTCCAATGGAAATAGAATGACCCTACAAAGTTAAATCTTAAGTGCTTGAGTGGCTTTTAAAAGGGCTAATCAAAGAATTTATGAGTTGAGATCTACGAATGAAGGCATAGTACTTAGGGAATCTTTGGTAAAATTTTAATTTTTTACAAAATTCTTAAGAAGTTTTAATAGAGGAGAAGCAATAGGGTTTGCTCATGCAAATTGTAAATGATCAAGAAACAAAATACCAGAATATGCAACATTTACCCCAAGTTATGAGATATTTTAAACTATGTGCTTGTAATAGTGTTGCTCTTCCTGAAGACAAAAATTTACTGCAATACCTGCTGGATTAAAAAGGCACCAACATATTTATTTGGGCTCTCAATCTTTTTTCTACCATGTGAAAATTATACTGTCAAGTAGAACCTGAAATAGTAATTGATATCATATATTAGTAGAAACGATATGTTGGTATCTCTAGGGCATTCCTGATAAAAGGAACTCCTTATAACGGTTCTTCTATATATATACAAAATTTTGAGAATATATTATGACAACATGGGGTTTTGCTTAATATGCCCAGCTGGGGTGTGTACACTGAGCTATGGCTGATAGAAGGTAGATGCTCAAAATTAAAACTGTGAGACTCATTATGAAAAGTAAGGAAGGGAAGGATAGAGAAATGAATATTTAGACTCTTTAAACTGAGTTCCAAGTTGATTTTGAACTCAGAGAGGGTGAAAACATCACCCTAGTCATCCCACTCAAATGTAAATCTCGTAAGTGTAGGAATTTGGCTTTTCATTTTGCTTTTATTGTTGTGCTTTGCTGCACAATTCCCACTGCTTACAACACTGGCACTGCTGTTGAATGGATGACTTTCTCTTTATCTATGCAGTCCTAAATAAAATGCCTAGCTCAAAGAAGGTGCTTAATAAATTTTAGGTAAACAGATGGATAATTGGAATCAAGACAGATGGATGAGTGGATGGGTATCTGAATGAATGAATGTTAATAGAAAATAATAAAGGATGTGTATGAAACAAAGAGAAAGATGGAGCACTTTGAAACTGAAAGGAAGAGTTACTAATTATAGAAGAAGGAGGATAAATTATCATGACTCTTCAGTTCATGGCATAGACAAGAGGAATAAATTGGACAACAGGAGATTGAGAAGACATTTCTGAGGCTACAGATTCTGATAATGTCTTCCCTATCTCCAATACACAGCATTGCACTCTACTTATTACAACAATTGCCCTCTTTGATTCAAACAATGCACACCTGATGCAGTTTGTCTGTCTCCAGTTTATAACATTGAAGTTAGTGTGCATTTTTTTCCTATATTCTGCACCACTTCACACCTTTGACATGCAAGAAGTTGTTATTTCAGGTATTAACAAGAAACTATTTGCTTAACTATCTTTCCACATGAATCCTACATATAAACTCAAATGTGCTAAAGAAAAGATATACATATTCAATGGATTCAGATGAATGCTTAAATAGTAGAGACTTATTGAGTGATTTGAGTGTTCTACATTCAACAATTTCAGTAGTATTATACAATCATCATTATGTCCTCCAGAAAAGTATAATGCTAAATTCCAGGCATTTCACATGGTAGGTGATTATATTGCATACAAATAAATTGGCTTTCCTGATGTTGGAAGGCTTTGAGGCTTGTTTTCTGGTTTCAACTTATAGAGAAATCAGGAATACAGATTCATAAATACAGCTCCTTGTATCAATGTGTCAGTAAGCAACATTTAAAAAAAATTATTTTAAGTTCCAAGATACAAGTGCAGTAAGTGCAGATTTGCTTCATAGGTAAACATTTGCCATGGTGGTTTGCAGCACCTATCAACCTGTCACCTAGGCATTAAGCCCAGCATGCATTAGCTATTTACCCTAATGCTCTCTCTCCCCAACCCTCCCTACAGGCCCCAGTGTGTGTTGTTTCCCTCCTTGTGTGCATGTGTTCTCATTGTTCAGCTCCCACTTATGAGTGAGAACATGCAGTGTTTGGTTTTCTGTTCCTGTGTTACTTGCTGAAGATGATGGCTTCCAGCTTCATCCATGTCTCTGCAAAGGACATGATCTCCTTCCTTTTAATGGCTGTATAATATTCTATGTTATATATGTACCACATTTTATTTATCCAGTCTATCACTGATGGGCATTTGAGTTGGTTCTATGTCTTTGCTATTGTGAATAGTGCTAGTAAGCAACATTTTAAAATAAAATAGTCTGGATTTTCACTAAACCACTAAGGTAATGAGCTTGTTCTTTGGGAAACCAAGAGGAAACTGTTGTAAAATTTAGATTCTTGTGGAAAGAGTACTCTTTCTCTTTTTTTTTCTTTTTTTTTTTTTTTTTTGAGACAGAGTCTTGCTCTGTTGCCAAGCTGCAGTGCAATGATACGATCTCAGCTCACTGCAACATCTGCCTCCAGGGTTCAAGCGATACTCCTGCCTCAGTCTTCCGAGGAGCTGGGACTACAGGTGCGTGCCACCGCACCCAGCTAATTTTTGCATTTTTAGTAGAGACGAGGTTTCACCATGTGGGCCAGGATGGTCTTGATCTCTTGATGTCATGATCTGCCCACCTCAGCCTCCCAAAGTGCTGGGATTACAGATGTGAGCCTCCATGCCCAGCCAAGAGTACACAATTAAGAAGGTAGGTGATTAAGGTATAATGCTGGGTCCTTTGATCTCTTTGGATCGCTTTGCTATTTTGCTGGGTTCTTAATAGCCCACTCAAGTGAGGCAGACAACGCTTAGCTATGCCCATGGTTGCTTAAGGTGAACCAGTGAAAGCTCTTATTGTCCATCCCCTGACTCTTCTATATTGGTTCTTATGAATCTCATGAATGCAGATACAAGTTGACATTTTTCAACTTGCTTTCATCACACTTGTGAATAGAAAAGGTTCTTCTCAAAAAACTTCTTACAATTTCTGGTAAGGGAAACTGCTGTGTTTCCTAACTATGCCACCACCTACTAATTCACACAGGACACTAGCCCACCAATAAGTGGACTGGTCAAGTCATATGACCAACTTTTATTTTCACCAATAATTTCTGATTGGCTGTTATTTCACACAGAAGGCTTTTGTGGAGAATCAGTCTCGTGGATTTTCAGAAGGGGGTGTTTCCATTTAACGATTGCAAGCATGGCCAGTTCTCAGCATTATTCTTGTCAGATAAATATGAGTTCAAGGAAAAAATAATAAAAGATATGCAGATTCATTATAGGCAAAGGGAAGTTAAAAGGATTTTCCTCTTTCAGAGTTTATCCAGCTGGATTTATAGTTAATTCAATAATTGTTTTAATCACAGAGCATAACTCAGGGCACCTTCCCTCCCTCTCTCTGTCTCTCTGTATCTCTCTCTCACGCTCTCTGTCTCTGTCTCTGATAGTTCCAGGGAACCCAGGACTTGGAGACCCTTTGAGTTATAATCACAAGATTTGACTGAATGAACCAAGTATATGCTGAAGACTTTTACAATCATAGAATACCAAACAAAATACTAGCATTGTTGTGAATATTTGAGTGGTAGATTCTATTCTTAAAAAATAACATTTACGATCATCTGAGGGCTTAGTTTTCAGAAATAACTTTTTTTTTTTTTTTTTTTTTTTTTTTTTTTTTGAGACAGAGTCTTCCGCTTGTCACCCAGCTGGAGAGCAGTGGCCGGATCTCAGCTCACTGCAAGTCTCCACCATCCCAGGTTCACGCCTTCTCCTGCCTCAGCCTCCTGAGTAGATGGACTAACAGGCCGAGTCCACCACCCGCCGGTAATTTTTGTATTTTTATAGAGACCGGGGTTCACCGTGGCCTTCGATCTCTGACTTATGATCCAACTCCGCACTCGGCCTCTTCAAAGTGCTGGATTACAGGCGTGAGCCACCGCGCCCGCTAGAATTAACTTTGTTTAAAGAAGAATATCCAAACTTGGATGACGGAGAGTATTGAAGCTATTAATTTTTTGGCATTACCTCTAGGAGAAACTGGAGGTCAAGGGAGTTATGGTTCATATCAAATCTCTGCAGATCACTTTTACAGTAAACTGTGGGAGGTTTGGATAGTACCTCAAGATCGAGCATCTCAAAGCCATTGTCCTAGGAGTTATTATTCCTACAGATACGTTAATGGGGATGTTATGGGCTCATTGGGCTCTGACATTCATATTGTTGATAGTCAAAACTCCATGTACTCAGAATGCATTTAAACAGGGCCTTTATGAGTAGAGTTATGCGTAAAATGATGATGGGTGGTACTTTAATCAACATACTGGTTGTTTTTATAGGAAGAGAGATTACGACACAGACACAACAGAGGGTCGCTACATGAAGAACAGGGAGGAGATGGCGGTCTACAAGCCCAAGACAGAGGCTCAGGAGAAACCAACCCTACTCCAACAACTTGATCTTGAAATTCCAGCCTCTAAACTGTGAAAATGAGAGAAAAAATGTCTGTTGTTAAACCAAAAAAAATATAAAGCACCTATGTTTTCACAACTCTTAGCACTTGATAATCTTATTTGTTATTTGTGGGTTTACGTGTGTTATAAATTACAAGGACTTTTTTTTTTTTTTTTTTGAGACAGAGTCCTTGGTCTGTCACCAGGCTGGAGTGCAGTGGTGGGTGATCTCAGCCACTGCAACTCCGCCTCCCAGGTGTCAAGCAATTCTCTTGCTTTCAGCTTCCTGAGTAGCTGGGATTACAGTGCACACCACCATGTCCAGCCTAAGTTTTTGTATTAATTAGTAGAAGACAGGGTTTCAGCATGTTGCCAGGCTGGATCGAACTCCTGATTCCAAATATTCTGCCTGCCTCCGGGCTCCCAAAGTCTGGATTACAGGCATGAGCCACCACACGTGGCTGAAACAATTATTCTGTGACTGTTTTCTGAAGCTTTTTTTCTTTTTTCCTTTTTGGCATAGATCCTTGTGGATTCAAATATTTTGAGAACATTGTTCCATAGATATGCTCTTGGAAACATCGCTCTACATGCCAAGCAGCTCTAACTAATGGATTATGCACGTACCCATATTCTCTTGGTCAGGATGTCAAGTTTTGTCAGCATGGCATTGTTTTGCTAGGTGGGATTATCACGAGGAAGAGGGCCCTGAAAAAGAAGTTCTTGTCCCTGGCTCTTTGGGTGAGACTGTGTTTTCCAAGGAAGGTGAAACTTCGACCAGGTAAATTTAAAATAACAATATAAGACTTCTACTGTCAAGTGGTTGAGTTTAGACACATTTTAGTAGTATTTAATTAATCCAAAAATGTTGCTGGAAGAAAGTGGATTTTTTGGTTAACAGAGAAATGAAAGGAATAAGCTAAAAATTAGTGCTTATGGGTGCATTTGAGAGCATAACTCACAGATAATTCCAGCAGCACCAGTTTCTGTCAGGTGAAGCAGCTAACCATCTGAAGTCTTTGTTCTTCTCGTTAAGTGAGAGAAATAGAAAATACACTTTTCCACCCCGATGGATAAGAATAATAAATGAGTGATTAAGGGAGCTGTTTAGCAGGCAAGCTTGTAATAATAACGCACTCAGTAAGTGTTTCCACGTTGTCTTTATCAGGTCCCATGGAAGGAGTGGTATAGCTTGCTCCCAAATGATTCTTCTGATAGACAGATCTCCTATCATGTCTTTGTATAGCTTAATTATACTTTGCTTTTGTTAAGAGTTGAGGTCTCCACTGTGTTGCTCAGGCTGGACTCCAAAATTCCCTGGGCTTGATGATCCTTCCATATTAGCTCTCCCAAAGCACTGGGCCCCACAGTGAGCCCCACCATCACCTGGCTGCCCCTGTATAATCACACTTTGACCTTGGTTGCTAAGAACAATTCCCAAATTTAATTCCTAACTAAAGTGAACGGATAAAATTTTGGCTATTATAATCCTTAAAAAGATCTATAACACCAGTACACAAATCGTCAAATGTGGTGCCCCTACATATTTATAAGAAATTTAGAAATTTAAAAAATTAACTCAAAGTAGTAATGTCCTGAAGGTTCATCAGAGAGACTGTGATATTTAAATAAATAATGTCTTAGTGAAGATAACCTAAACACCAGAAAACAAAAGTATAGTATTGGACACATGCAAAGTCAATTTCTTCATCTTGTTTCATGACTCTCAAATTTTAAATTCAAACAGTTCTGATTTGTTTTGGTTTGGTTATATTTCACAGTTAGTTGTGGTACCTGATTTATCTGGGTCCTTTGATATAGGGTTCATCTAGCTTCCTTTTTACACTCTTATTCTTTCATGCTCCCATGTCTACAATTTTTGTTAAAAATATTAAGTGCCAAAGGACATATCCCTTAAAACCATAAGCAGCTGGGGCAGGGGCTCACGCCTGTACTCCCAGCACTTTTGGAGCCCGAGCGGGTGGGGATCACGAGGTCAGGAGATCGAGACATCCTGAGCTAACACTTAAACCCCGTCTCTACTAAAATACAAAAAATTAGCCGGGCGTGGTGGTGGCACTGTAGGTCCCAGCTACTCGGGAGCGAGGCAGGAGAATGGGTGTGAACCCGGGAGGCGAGCTGGCAGTGAGCCGAGATCGCACCTCTGCACTCACCTGGGCCACAGAGCGAGACTCCATCTCAAAAAAAAAAAAAAAAAAAGAATCAGTAAAGAACTTCCACTAACTCACTTTCCTGTTCTCTCCTGCCAGCCCAACTGATGGGTATTCATCTCTGTAGGCTTGTTCTGTTGTAGATTTATTCCCCTCACATTTGCTTTTCACATCAATTTTCCTTTCTGGGACCCTGGAGACACTTGAGTTTGAGACCCCTGTCTCAGAGTTCCTTTGAGGTGATACAGAACAAAACTAACTTGCTTATGTCTGGGAAGCAGAAAAAACTGTCAAGAGTGTTGAAAATGAGAGTTGAAGAAGGTTCTGGTTGCAATGGAAGTAAAAGTAGGCAACGAAATCCAAGGGGTGAGAAAATGATGAATGTATCATGGCTTATACAATAAATCGAAAGATGGAATAACCCTTAGGGACTAAGAGAGAATCGTATAGCAAGCAGAAAGTGCTGAGCTTGTGCAATCGACAAATCAGAAAGAGTGAAGGAAAATCGTTGAAGATTTTTTAAATTCTTTTCCAGTATAACACCAAATCTGTGTTCATGTCGGATGGCTGTTAGCTCCAGGCCTGTTGAAGAGCAGGCTCCAGTTCATCAGGGCTCAGTTTGGTCTACGTTCTGTTGATGCCACAGATTTTCAAGAGTTGAGGACTGTTCAAAACCTCTCGGAGTAACAAAATGAGAATTCCAAAGCACCATTCTGATGCCACAGATGTTGAGAAGGACTCCACAGAAATTCCCTCAGGGAAACTGCAAGAATAGACCTCATCTGGCTCAGTCTAAAGTGAATGTTGATGAAATTGGCATGCTTTGGGCATGGGCTAAGACAGAACATTTATGAGCAAGAAGGACGTGGGTGCCTGGTTTAAATATTTAAAGAATGGCTTACACTATTCTAATGGAGATGGATATGTGAGTAGCAAGCTCAAATTCTTCTTGGTTGCTGTGGAGTTAGGAAGCACCGATGTACAAAGAACTGGCTTATTAATGGCTTTCATGAGTGTAGTGTATTTGAAATGGTTCAGATCTGCTTTTTCAGTCTCTAATTCTGTCTGTCAACTAGAATCAGCACAACTGGAGTGTATCACATTTATACATTCTGGACACTCTCATTCCATTTCTGGCATTTTTCTATATTAGCATCCAGCCTGATGGAACTGTATGCCTTACCTGTGTCTGAAATTCTGTGCTATCTGGTTGGGAGGCATTTGTAGACATCCAATTTTCTGGCAATGCAGGGAGATTCTTCCTGTCTTGCTCATATGCAGATTTCTCCTCACTCAGCCCCATATTGTTGAATCACCTCATCTTTTAACAGCCTGAACTTGTCATTTAAGCCTTTCACCAAAAACTAAGGGTCTTCCAGGCCCTGTTGTCTGTATGTGGGATACAGCACAGCGCTGGCCAAGAAAATGAGCTAATATCCACAAGGAGTCCACCGTCAAGCCACACAGAGATAAACAAAACACTGAAACATAATAAACACTACAAGAATGCAACCTGAGTGTATAGGTGGCCACTTTAGAGACTCCATTAAGTTAAAGTCAAGGAAGACCACCCTAAAAAAGTAATGGATGTATAGAAGTTGGTAAATACATATGTTGTGGGAGCCAGAACTAGGAACACCAAATACCATTAAAGCCCAGTGCAACGAGGTGCAGTGAAGGCATTTGTTATGCCGAGCAGTAGCAAATTTCAAGATGCACATTAATTTTCCAGTGAGCTTGTTATAAAGCCTGTGTTCTACTTCTGCCCCAACCATTGTCTTTCCTTAGGGAAGGACGGGGCTCCAGGCAGCTGGAATTTACAAACAGCGATTTAGGATTCTAAGGCTGGCTGTTAATTAGAAATTGGGTTGGAGCAGAGATTGCAAGGAGAGTGATTATATCAACTTTGTGTAAAGCCATGAGTCGATGTGGAAGCAGTTTAGAGATTGTCCTACTAATGACATACCATAGTAGACACTTCAGTAGGGGAATATGAGATGTATTTAGTAAGATCCTTGCCAACAGTGTACAGAATTGGAAGGGAGCAAGTCTGTACACAATTAATTGGGTAGAAAGTTTTGTAGTCATATTGGAAAGACATGTTGCCACCTTTGACTACAAAGTGTCACTGGTATAGAAAATTAAAAGGATTGGAGAGATGTTTTCGGGGGAAAAAATGAAGACCGTTTCCATCCTTATGAATTTATATAGATGAACGATTCATTGTGGTGAAGTAAAGAATGTGGAAGGCAGAAGTTTAAAAAGAGAAGCCAGTTAGTTCCTGAGACAATGTAAGTTTTAGACACCAAAGATACTGTAGTATCTTTTATTTTTATTTTATTTTATTTTATTTTATTTTATTTTATTTTATTTTATTTTT
>NW_016816960.1:2842935-2845641 GCF_001698545.2 Rhinopithecus bieti
AAGTGTTACAGAGTAATTATAAATAGACAGTAGTAGTATTAATCAATCTTTCTAAATTGTTGTTATTTGGATTCTGAGTTGTTAATTGACTAATATTATACAACGATAATGTCAATTTATTTCCTCTTCAAAATGTGAAGATACGAGAAAAATGTAACCCCCAAAGGTAATTATTTCTAGTTATTTTTCTTCTTTACTTTTAGAATACAATATTCTCTATTATTGAACAAGTCTCATCCTTTTAATTTTGATTCATTCATTCTTTTATTAGTGTTAGAAAACTGGATGTTGACTTTTTAATTAACCCTACTGTATTTGAGGGGATTGGTAACAATTCATTTACTATGTTTTAATAATTATCTGTAGATAAAAATGTATGATTTTCCCAGGATCCTGTTCTTAATACTAAGTAAATCAAGTAATAATAATATCAAAGTTAGTACTTTTAGGTAAATTCAATTACTGGAATTTGTCTGATTACTGAGAATTGTTGAGAAAAATTCTTGGCCATACTTGTTAAAATAATCCACTTTATTATATCTGCCTGATAATTTTCTAGTCAATGAAAGCTTATCAATCACTTACTTTGCTCATTATATAAAATACCTTCAATTGATTTAATAAACAAATATATGCTTGAATATTTTGAAGGGCATGTAATCTCAGTAGAAGGTATCCTATATACAGGCATGCAATGCATCATAAGTACATCATGGAAAATTGAGTCTCCATCTCCTCAAGCATTTATCTTTCGTGTCACAAACAAAATAAAACTAGAAATACATTTTAAAGTATCATGTGTAGTTATTTATGCAGTTCTGTTCCTCTAAACGCTTATATTCCATCAATTTTCAAAGGAACTTTCCTAAGTGTAGCTTTAGCTAACCATGGTGATCAGTTTATATCATCTCAGGGAAGAAAAATAGAGCAAAGAACTTACTTATTCCAAATTTACTATGTTCTGGATTACAGTTTAAAATCAACTTTGGGGCTGGGCGTGGTGGTTCATGCCTATAATCCCAGCACTTTGGGAGTTCAAAGCTAGCAGATCACCTGAGGTCAGGGAGTTCAAGACCAGTCTGGTTAACATGGCAAAACCCCGTTTCTACTAAAAATACAAAAATTATCCAGGCATGATGGTGCATGGCTGTAGTCCCAGTTACTTGGGAGGCTGAGGCAGGAGAATCGCTTGAACCTGGGAAGCAGAGATTGCAGGGAGCTGAGATTGTGCCACTGCACTCCAGCCTGGGCAACAGAGCAAGACTCCATCTCAAAAAATAAAATAAAATAAAATAAAATAAAAATAAAAGAAAATCAACTTTGGGCATTTGAAGTCTACAGCGATGGTGTTATATGTACATTTTCTTCAAATCTAGTTGTATGTTTTTTTGCAATAATGTGTGTTGAGCTTGGGACCTGAGCCTTTTTACTTATGTGAGCCCCTCGGTAACAAGGAACTTGGTGACTATCTTAGCTGGTTTTGATGTCTTTGATTCAGGACATAGGATATATATAAGACCACAGTTAATTCACTATCGCCTTGACTAGTGCAAGTCTTGTATATCTCTGCTGGAGTTCTCTGGAACTGCAGACGACTGAACTTCTATGTGACTTTCAACGGTTATTGAGCTTCCTGAAACCAGTGTATACATGGATTTTCTAGAAGGGTATTTCCAACTAGGGGTATAAGATTTCTTGTATTGAACTATAGTTACAATGCTAAGAATAGACAATCCAACCAATTTTACACTTATTGAAAATATATACAGCCCACCCTAAAGTAATGAATGAAGCTCAGTTGTTAAAGTTGTTACTTGGACCTGAGAGTTGTGTAGCACCTGAGGGGACAGAATGAAATGGGGAGGTCATTGTGTCGGTGAAAATATTAACATAGAGTTGGGCTGGGCACGGTGGCTCACACCTGTAACCACAGCACTTTGGGGGGCCAAGGAAGGAAGATCACTTGAGGCCAGGAGTTTGAGAACAACCTGGCCAACATGGTGAAACCCTGTCTCTACTAAAATACAAAAAATTAGCCGGGTGTGGTAGCACTCACCTGCAATCCCAACTACTCGGTAGGCTGAGGCAAGAGAATTGCTTGCACCAGGAGGCAGACGTTTCAGTGAGCTGAGATCACACCACTGCACTGCAGCCTGAGAGACAGAGCAAGATTCTGTCTCAAAAAAACAAAAACAAAAACCCCACAATATTAACACGGAGCTATGTGAAAATTGTCTGTCTGTGAGACCAGAACGCAATCTCAGTTTAGCAGAGTGTGTGCATTGAGAGGTGAAAGGTGATAAAAGCAGACACAAATGTGTTAGCAAGATTTCCTACAGTCTTGAGTGACAGGTCAACAGGTTAATTATTGATATGGACGAATAGCAAGGAAGTGATGCAAAGAAGAGAGGAATTAAAACAGGTTCAACTCAGGTGGTTTACAGAAAGGGAGAGAACATGAAGTGTTTTCTAATATATAATTTTAAATTTGTCTATTTGCCTTAAAGAAGGCATGCTGCCTAGTACTAATTTAGAAATATGTTGGAAAAGGTAGAGGTGTATTTTGTTATGCAGACAGAAACAAGAAATTTGGAAATAGATGTAAAAGGTGGAAGAGTAATTTTGGAAGAGGAAACAGTATCAGTTATTTACAGATTTATTATGCTTAATGCATCACTATATTCATGGCAGTTGTATAGGTCGGAA
>NW_016816960.1:2846843-2861435 GCF_001698545.2 Rhinopithecus bieti
TATCTTGCCATAGCATGAGCCAATTCCCATAATAAATCTCCTCTCTCTGTATCTATATCTATTTCTGTATTCACCTACATATGTATCCATCTATTTATATCTATATTATTTATATTTAATTTATAGATAAATAGACATATCTATCAATAGGATAGGTTTATCCTGTTGATTGTATTTCTCTGAAGAATCCTCATACAGTTATTGAAGACAGATTATGAGAAACAAAAATCAGCCAAAGGAACTCTCCATGGTCCTTGGTTGACTGTAAAGGGCCTGGATGAAAGTGAAGACAGAAAGAATTATAGGATCCGGAGCCAGATGTGACCTGACAGTTACTCTCATGCAGGTCTCATTATGTGGAAGAGCATTCTGAGGTTCAGGCAGGCTAAATCACTTGCAGAGGTCACATGGTGAAGAAACGATGAAGCACTTTGCAGATCAGACGCTGGCTCAGCAAACCTATGTCTTCCTCATCCCAGGCACACAAGGCTACATGCACTTCCAAGCCTCCCATGTGCCAGAGGTCTTTGTGGAGCCCAGTTCTCATCAGTGGGGTTGGGTGGGGCTGCTGTGTGCTGGGTGCTACTTATGATATGCAAACCTTCATGCTCTTTTCTGTTCCTTGCTGGTTGGAATGGAAAAAAATCCCCGACTTGTCCTTCGGTGTCTCACGTTGGAGTTGGCAGAACCACAATGTAGAAGAAATCTCGTTTCTGAGATCAGCCATTAACAAAAGCTCCCTTTTCAGTAATGCCCACAGAATAACATTCTCTGAATGAAGAAAGAGTGGACATAAACCCCTGTAATTTCTTCAGTTACTTGTATTTTTCTGATGCCATTTATGTTCATTGAGCTACTGTTATTTGAGGCTGATGTGCAGAAGCCACTGGTATTACTGTAACTGATTCAGTCGGTGGATTAAATGTCTCACAACAAGGCCATCTGCTAGAAGTGGGGGAAGAGCAATAATGCCCTCAGGCTTTGACAAGCTTCTTGGCTGGCAGAAGAAAGTGGAGTCAGGCTTTGAGACTAGGGATTTAGGAGGGAAAATGAGGCCGCTCAAAGATGATAATATCATAGCCACACTTTACTATTGTGCCTTGTAGTGAATTTGCACGGAGATGGCATATGTCGAGGACTTCAACAGGGCTGCTAAGTTTCTCCAATTGCCTTTCCAATGATCAGCCAAACACCGTATTGGTCAGTACATATATGATTTTAAAATGCAGAATTAGAGAGAGAACAATAGAGAGAGAGAGAAAGAAAGCTAACTATAAGAGATATTCGGATAACGCATATTTTGCAGTGAGTTTGACATTATAATTGAATGACTTTAGACATGACAATGGCATGTGCTAAAATGTTTTCCACAAGCTGAGATTGCTGCCTCACCCTTGGTCTACCCCCCAGTTTCTCAACCATCCCACTGTCAGAGGCGTTTGAACCAGAGCAACTCCACCATCTTGAATAGGGGCTGGGGAGAATAAGGCTGAGGCCTGCTGGACTGCATTCCCAGGCATTCTTAGTCACAGGATGAGATAGGAGGACCGCAGAAGATACAAGTCATAAAGACCTTGCTGATAAAACTGCTTGCAGTAAAAAAGCTGGCCAAAACTCACCAAAACCAAGATGGCAACAAAAGTGACCTCTGGTCATCCTCACTGCTAATTATATGCTAATTATAACATATTAACATGCTAAATGACACTCCCACCAGCGCCATGACAGTTTACAAATGCCATGGCAACATCTGGAACTTACACTATAAGGTCTGAAGAAGGGAGGAACCCTCAGCTCCGAGAATAGTCCACCCCTTTCCTGGAAAACTCATGAATAATCCACCTCTTGTTTAGCATATGATGAAGGAGTAACAATAAGTATCTTTGGTCTAGCAGCTCAAGCCACTGCTCTACCTATGGAGTAACCATTCTTTATTATTTTACTTTCTTAATCAACTTGCTTTCACTTTACTCTATGGACTCACGTCAAATTCTTTTTTGTGCGAGATCCAAGAACCCTCTCTTGGGGTCTGGATAGGGACCCCTTGCTGGTAACACCACTACTGACATTTGGGAGGATATATTTCCTATGATGGGAAGCTGTCATGTGCCCTGTAGTATCGCTGGGCCTCTGCCTGCTAGATACCAGTAACAACCTCCCAGTGAGGACAAATAAAAAATGTGTACAGATATTGCTAAAAATCCCTAGAGGACCCAGTTGCCTCTGATTTCCCCTGGGTAGCTAAGCATAGCCAGACCTTACCTTTGTATAAATGAATGAAAGAATGAATAAGCCATTTTCCTAACAAAGGTTACTTTACATTTGAAATGCTAGAGCCCTTTCCCCATTTCTCTTTATGAACACATAGATAGCCTGGAAAAACATCTATGCACTTAACCCTTCTACTAGGTAGCCTTGGGTATAGAAGAAAAAAAGCCCCACAGCCTGGAGCAATCAACATTTAGGAAAGTAAAATCACAGGAGAAATAGGGTGTCATACAAGTCGCTACTAACTTCCTTGACAAACACTGTTTTGAGGAGCAATGTTAACTCTGAAATCACTGTTTTCTCCATCCTGAAAGATTTTTAGAGAGGATTCCTTTCAAAATTGGGTTCTGTGACTCCGTGTTTCTAGTGGAATGCTGTCACCATGAGACCCCGTGACGCACTAGCCCAGGAATGCCGGCAATAGCCAAGCAGAGCCCTGTGCTTGTTCTCTTCCTGGCACGGAGGCACACAAAACCCAAGCAGGCCCGCCCAAATCATATCCTGGGCTATGGGAAAGCCTTTGTGAATGAGCTCATTGAAGTGGTGAGATGAAAATAAGGGAGCTCTGAAACTGGGAGGGCCTTCAAAGGATTCCTGGGGGGAATTCCTCTGCCCAGAAAACAAGGTAAGGGGCCTAAAGCCCAAACGAGGACCCTCCTGCTTAGTGGGGAAAGACAGAAAGCTCCACTCTCTTCACCTCGTCCCCCAACCCCATAAAACAAACCTATTTGGGATGTTTCAAATGCCAAGTAGAGCAACAAATCACTTTGCCAAATGTGATCTCTGAAGTCAGGGGTGCTCAGCTCCGGCAAATGCCACTCTGTGTCCACTCATCCATACAAGACTCTTTGCAATGAGAATGTTTACACTAGCCCCCCATAAAGCACACAGTTACAACCCGTCAGGAGGTACGCAATCAGCAAACAGGATACACGCAATCAGCAACCAGGATGCACTGTGTGCTCTGGGCTTAGAGGCTATGGGCTAAGGCCATTTGCATATCTGAGTCAATGAAGGTGGTGAAAAGGGTTTGGATTTCTATCTTGCATGTGGAATCTCATTCTCTCTTGTAGATAATGAGTTATGGGATCGTCTATCCTTCCCTTTGGAAATGATCTGAGATGACACTGTAGCTCTGCATCCTCTGGGACTCGCTGATGTCTGTTAGATTTTATAGAGAGCAATAGAGCTCAGTATACCCTCTTTCCCCTGTCCTCAAGCTAAGTGATAACATCTGACACCCCAAAGGGTGTCAGACTGCTTTGTTGATCTTACTTCTGGAATACCTCTAATCCCTAACTGCGCTTCCCACAATACCAGTGCCCTGCCTTAAATGGGATTTACAGTATGCACACATCTCTGAGGATGGCCCAGCTCTCCTGGCCCCCAAGGAATTCCAGGTGTTCCATCCCTCCTAACTCCTCCTGAAGTCTCATAACTTCCACCAGGCATCTTGTAATTCAGCCTAGATGACCCAATTTGCATTTGCACCTGTCAGTCAGCCTTTCAAGTTCTTGATGGAGAGAGTGGAAAACATCCCATTCTTACCAGACAATTCCTCTCCATGCTCCAGAGCTGGCAGAGCACCTAATTGTGAAGCTGGGTAATGTGGGTCTCCAGGGGCACTGGGCAGCTACAGTTTTGAGGACAAGCACCCACACACAACCAGTGGGCCCCAGGGCAAGGGCACTGTGAGGCGTGAGACTCTACCCAGTAAAGTTGGAGCCTTCAAACCCGTAACTCCACCAACGATTGAAAACTCCAATTGCCTCTGGAAGATACTGCCGCTTTCTTCTCCAGGAAAGCACCTTTTGTCTGCTGAGACTAATATTGTGAGTGGAAAGTCCCTTACCACGTAGTGTTCAGACACTGGAGAAAGGGAAGGGGAGTCATCACTCTGAGAGAATCCATGAGAGAGCTGTGAAGCTGACGGAATTTCAGAGCGCGGGGTGTCCTTTTCATACAGTAGACCTGAGTGTGTGCTGCTCGCATTCCAAAACAACAACAGGACAGGGCAGCTGAGGACCTATCTAGAGACTCTCTGCCTACATAAATCAGCTTTCCTTCCAAACCATAAAGCCAAGGAACAATAGAGCTGTGAATCCTGGGAAGCGTTTTGATTTTGTGTTCTTTCACAGCTGTCTCATTAGCATACGATACAAAGTTAGTTAGTTGCAGGTTGTCTTTTTTTAAAAAAAGAACAAGACAGGTGGAAAATCTATAAACACCTGCTAGATCAGTAACTGCCTCTCAACGAGACCAGCTGGCACATCAACATCTCCAGGAGACCGTATCTTAAATGGAAAGTGAACAGTTAATGTTCCTGAAGTACCTCTTATTTTAAAGCCATAGGAAACCTTTTGCGGGGAGGTGGGGGGTATCTCCCCAAACTCCTTTGCATAACAGGAGCTCTGCACAAAAGACAGGAAGACCCGGTCACCCTAGGCCCCCTCAGCTAGGCGGTTGGTTTACGTTCTCTTGAGAAACCATGGAGTGATTATGTGAAGAAAGCCTGTTCTCTTTACCGGTGCCAAGAAAAGATTAGATAAGAAAAGGTCACTGGGGAGGGAGGGGTGAGTGGTTGTTTAATTTTTAACAACCATTGCGCACTCCATAGCGTGGCTGTTCCCCACCACTGTATGATGTTTCGAACATTAATTGAATAAAGGGATGGTCTAAGGAAAGCTAAAAGTAGCCCTAAACAGAATGCTCCTTTGTGATTGGTGAGAATAGTTTAAGACTGCATAGTCATGGGACCTCAGAAGGACAGAAAGTCTACAACCAAGTTTGTGTTTTTTAAATGATTAGATCCAATCTGTGGGTATTAGTTAAGTTGTCAAAATATTCCTTTAAATGGTTGCCTGGGTGCGGTGGCTCACGCCTGCAATCCCAGCACTTTGTGAGGCCGAGGTGGGAGAATCACTGGAGCCCAGGAGTTTGACACCAGCCCGGGCAACATAAGGACACTCCCATCTCAACAAAAAAATAACAAAACATCGCCAGGCATGGTGGTGTGCGCCTATAGTCCCAGCTGCTCTGGAGGCTGAGGTGAGAGTGTCGCTTGGATCCAGATCAAGGCTGCAGTGAGCTATGATCGCACCACTGCACTCCAGCTTGGGCTACAGAGCAAGACCTTGTCTCAAAAAAAAAAAAAAAAAAAGGACAGATGTTGCAGGGATGAAGAGTGGGATGAGGTGGGTGGAGGTAAGGAAGCACAGGACATCTTTGGGGAAATGACAGGGAGCCGGTGAGACAGAATCCAGAGACGTAGAAGGGAAGTTAGCACAAACATTGGCCTAAGCCCTCCTTGCAAGGGGCTGCAATGTAAAACGAAAACTTTCGTACTACAGGAGATTCCAAGGACTCCTTATCCAGAGCAATAAGGGGAAATCTAGCAGCAGCTGTAATCTTAAATTCCTTCTAAGAGGGAGAAAAGAAAAGACACAGACACAGAGGAGAAGGCCATGTGGAGATGGAGGTAGAGAGTACAGTGATGTGGCCACAAGCCCAGGGATGCTTAGAGCCCCCAGGAGCTGGGAGAGGCAGGAAGGGTTCTGCCCTAGCATCTCTGGAAAGAACTAGATACAATTGTAGCGGATTGAACAGTTGCCTCCAGAAAGATAAATCCATATCATAAAGCCCAGAACATGGAATATGACCTTATTTAGAAAAATAGTCTTTGTAGATTTGTAAATAAAGTCAGATCTAGAAATGAGATTATTCTGACTTAGGGTGGCCTTAATTCAATGACCAGTGTCCTTCTAAAAGACAGAAGAGGAGACATGGACACAGAGGAAAATGCCATGTGCCACGTGGAGACAGAGGCAGAGACAAGTGATACGGCCACAAGCCTAGGAACACCTGGAACCCCCAGGACCTGGGAGAGGCAGGAAGGATCCTCTCCTAGAGCCTTCAGAGGGCATGCCACCCTGCCCATACCTTGTTCTCAGACTCCTGTTCCCCAGGACTGGGAAAGGATATAAGTTTTTGTTAAACCACCCATTTTGTAATAATTGGTTACAGCAGTCCTAGAAAACTAAAACTAATAGACTAGTACAGATTCATGACACTTCTGTGTTGATTTGCCTTTGCAGAGAAGTAGGTACCATCCAGGCAAGGGTTCAAAGAGGCTGGTAGAGAGCTGGGCTCAGAGCAGGAGGAAAGGCCAGGCTTTCACTGAACTCCTGGATGGACACAGGCTGTGGAAATGTCGCCAGCAACTGGCTGCTAAGAAGATAGGTCAGTGTGTTTACCTGATAGACCCAATTCAAGACAAAGGAAGCTTCAAAATCAATGCATCCGTTACTTCCAGCAAGAATTCCACAAAGACCCTGAAAATCTTCTATGTCTGTAATGTGGCCGACTCTGGCTGAATATGACCCTGCAAAGGGAGTATACAATGTATCTTGTGTTCCAAAGCTTCTCAATGTATCTTTTCATTTGTGCCTTTCGAAAACCAACGTGATTCTACAGGGCTGGCCTGTCTCTACAATGTGGGCTGTAAGACAGCCTACTGTACCCTTCTGACAGGTTTTTCTTAGCTGATTGATTGGGAAGGGTACAGGCACAACTCCCTTCATGGGAGGAAGAGGCGTCTGCTTCAATAAATATATGACTGTGGCTGACAGATTTTTCTTTTTTTTGAGACAGAGTCTCGCTCTGTGGCCCAGGCTGGAGTGTAGTGGCCGGATCTCGGCTCACTGCAAGCTCCGCCTCCCGGGTTTACGCCATTCTCCTGACTCAGCCTCCTGAGTAGCTGGGACTACAGGCGCCGCCACCTCGCACTGCTAGTTTTTTGTATTTTTTTAGTAGAGACGGGGTTTCACCGTGTTAGCCAGGATGGTCTCGATCTCCTGACCTCGTGATCCGCCCGTCTCGGCCTCCCAAAGTGCTGGGATTACAGGCTTGAGCCACCGCGCCCGGCCAATGGCTGACAGATTAAAGAGACACTGCAATGGAGTTACCTGGATTCTTAAAGTTACACAAACAAATGAGCAAAGGAAATTCAAATAACTCCATCAAAAACTGGGCAAATTTCATGAATAGACTTTTCTCAAAAGAAGATATAGAAATGGCCAAGAAACATGCTTAACATACCAACAAACAAAAAATGATCAACATCACCAATCATCAGAGAAATGCAAATTAAAGCCATAATGAAATATCAACTTACCTTGCAAGAATGGCCATTATTAAAAAGTCAAAAAACAATGAATGTTGGTGTGGATATGGGCGAAAAGGGAATGCTTGTACACTGCTGGTGGGAATGTAAATTAGTACAACATCTGTGGAAAATAGTATGGAGATTTCTCCAAGAACTAAAAGTAGACCTACCATTTGATCCAGCAATCCCACTACTGGGCGTCTACCCAAAGGAAAAGAAGCCATTATATGAAAAGGATGCCTGCATGTATGTTTATTGCAGCAGAAATCACAAATGCAAGATATGGAATCAACCTAAGTGCCCATCAACCAATGAGTAAATAAAGAACATATGGTATATATACAGCATAGAATACTACTCAGCCATAAAAATGAATGAAATAATATCTTTGTGATGGGGCTGGAAGCCATTATTTTAAGTGAAGTAAGTCAGGAAGGGAAAATCAAATACCATAGGTTCTCACTTATAAGTGGGAGCTAAATGATGGGCACACAAAGGCACACAGACTGGTAAAATATAAACTGGAGACTCAGAAGCTGGGAGGGTGGGAAGGAGGCGAGGGATAAATAATTAGATATTGGGTACAATGTACACTACTCAAGTGACAGTTGCACTAAAACCTTAGACCTCACCACTAAACAATTCATCCATGTAGGCAAAAATTACCTGTACCCCAAAAGCTATTGAAATAAAAAATATGTAGTTTTAAAAGTTACTGCAACTATAGTTGGTGTGATGGTTAGTTTTAAGTGTCTGCCTGGCTCGAAACTGGTGACCAGTTGTTTGTCTAAACACTTAGTCTAGACATTGCTGGGAAGGAACTTTTTTGTTTGCTCGTTTTAGAGACAGGGTCTTGCTCTGTCACCTAGGCAGGAGTGCAGTGGTGCAAATCACACAACTCACTCCAGCCTCAACCTTCTGGGCCTAAGCGATCCTCCTGCCTCAGTCTCCTGAGTAGCTAGGACTACAGGCACAAGCCCCAGTGCCTGGCTAAATTGTTAAAAGTTTTACAGTTATGAGTCTTGCTATGTTGCTCAGGTGGGTCTCACTATGTTGCCCTGACTTCAAGTCATCCTCCTGACTCAGCCTCCCAAACTGGGATTACAGGCATGAGTCACCAAGCCCAGCCAAGGGAAGGGATTTTTCCTTTGGGATGTGGTGAACATTTACTATCAGTTGAGTTTTAGTAAAGCATATTGACCTCCGTAACATGGGTGGGCCCCATTCAGTCAGTCAAAGGCCTCAAGCACAAAGACCAGTGTTTCCCAAAGAAGGAGATCAGCTTTCAGACTCCAACATAGAAATTCAGCCTGGGTTTCCAGCAGTTAGACGCAGGACTGCATCATCCACTGTTTTTCCGGTCTCCAGCAAGCCAGCCTACTTTGCACGTTGTTGCCAGGCTCTGGCACAATCAAATAAACCTTTCTGCCTCTCTGTCTTTCCTCTCTCTCTGCACATATAGGTTGGTGCAAAAGTAATTGCATTTTTGCAATTGCAAATTGTTTTTGTCATTAAAAGTAATTACTTTTGCAACAATTTAGTACATGTATCTGTGTGTGTATGTATATCTACATATACTTATATGCATGTAGACATGTATATGTGTATATGTAATACACACATATACATATATGTATATATACACTATACATTCATCTATGTATGTGTATATTTACACATGTGGGTGTGTGTATTATGTGTATATATACTGTATGTGTGCATATATACATGCATGTATATATGTGTATATGCACATACAAATGGTATATATGTGTATATATACATGCATGTATATATGCACACACACAGTATGTATACACTACATATATATACACCCACATCCTATTGGTTCTGTTTTTCTGAGAACCCTGACTAATACGAGTGGCTAAGGTATTTTCTTCTTTAATTTTTATGAGTATACAGTAGGTGTATGTATTTATGGAGTATATAGGATATTTTGATACAGGCATACAATATCATATCGTGTAAACTTTGGTATCTATCTCCTCAAGCACTTATCCTTTGTGTTACAAACAATCCAATGATACCCTTTTAGTTATTTTTAAAAAATAGTTAAATTATTATTGACTATAGTCACCCTGTTGTGCTATCAAACACTAAATCTTATTCATTTTTTCGACTATTTTTTGTACTCATTAACCATCTCGACTTCCCTTCCACCACCACCCCCACTACCCTTCCCAGCCTTTGGTAACTGTCATTCTACACTCTATTCCCATGAATTCAATTATTTCAATTTTTAGCTCCCACAAATAAGTGACAACATGCATAATGTTAACTCTCCTAAACCACTTTGTGTTGAGGGGAGGGACAGAGAGATATAGACAGAGAGAGACAAAAACAGAGAAAGAAAGAGATAAGAGACAAAGATAAAGAGACAGAAGGAAACAGACAGAGAGCTGTTTTTTGTATATGAAGTATATATTTCTCATCATCTCTGAATGAAAAATTGTATGTATTGAACCCTTCCAGGGTGGTTTTGTTGTGCACTGTCTTAGCTAACCTAGGACTACACATTACAACATACTCTTCTGTCTGTGTTTCAGAGCCATTGCATTACTCAGTCTTCAAAGCTTTCACAGACATTGTTGCCTTTTATTCTTATAATACTTCTCTAAGGTCAAACTAGGTGATATTTTTATTGCCACTATCATCACTTTCTTGTCTCATTTGCAGATGAGAATGCTGATAGGAACAAAACCAGAATTTGATCTTTTCATGTTGACTTCTTATCTTTTTTATTACACTGTGCTCCTAGTATTATGAGGTTCCTATGAGCATTCAATTCATGTGTCTATGTTTGTAGCACGGTGTCTGATACATAGTATCTGGAATAAACAGCCTTGATAGTAACAATTAACAGTTCACATCAAAACACCACTCACATTTAGTTAAAAAAAAAAAAAGTGGATGTATATAAGGAAAAAACGTAATTTAGTGGATTATCGATGTTCATTTATACCATTTTCATATAGGTCTTGTATGAAACTGGCCAAATGCATTAATCTGGCACCTATAAATGCGAGTTTCCAAATGTGTTCTTTTCCTAGAAATGTATGTATTGTTGAAGTCATTGTGCCATTGTGCATGCATGCTCTTCCTGGGAAGTTTAGAGTGACAGAAGATGTTTAAAGACAGACGCGAATCTTTGAAAATTGCATTCTCTGAACTGTAAAGCAGATTACTCCACAATCCCTTGAGTAATGCAAAGCTACACTTTGAAGCACAGAACTAAAGCATTCCTGAGAGATTGGCCCACTACCCATCACCCTCTTTAGAAAGGCATTAGGCTGATACCTTAAGAAGGACTCTGTAAACAGCATTAAAGAATGACTTAACTTGTTTCCTTGAGAACACTAACTTCTGTGTCACTGAAACGTTTTGCTAGCAATTATTTAAGAGGGAAATTATCAACGAGCAGAACAGAGGTGAAATTCTTTAAGTTACAAAATGCTTTTAACGTATTCTAGAAAAGAGACCATTCACAGACTTGGAGGTCTCTTTTGCAGAGTGCTCCGTCCACTCAGCCTCATATGGATTCCATAGAGAAAAATAAATGACACGATGCCTGCTGTCATCTCGACAAAGTACCAGTAGATGATAAATCATTAAACACTATGGCAGAAGATGCATGACTAGTTTCTTTGCAATGAAGTGGAGCAAGTCTGGACCCTCAGATCCGGAAGCCCTGCTTCCAGTGGCATTGTCTTTACTGAACAAAAGTTCAGACTCATTTTAAAATAATCTTTGACACAGAGGCTGCAATATCACCCTCTCTTCAGGGTTCTTCAGAAGATCCTTTGAAGCTTTTTTTGAATTTAAATATACATTTATAAAGCCATGGCTTCTTTTGTTGTTGTTCCCCAAGAGCCAGGTAATATTTTCTACTTTTCACTCTGTATAGCCAAGAAGCAATGCTGAGAAGATTATGTAAGTACATATACAACCAATTAAGTTTTTTCAACTTTTAAATTCGGGGGTACATGTGCAGGTTTGTTTCATAGGTAAATGTGTGTCATGGGGGTTTGCTGTGCAAACTATTTCATCATCCAGGTATTCTCATTAGTTATTTTTCCCAATCTTCTCTCTCCTCCCACACCCCAGCCTCTGATAGGCCCCAAGGTGTGTTGTTCTTCTCTATGTATCCACGTGTTCTCATCATTTAGCTTCCACTTATAAGTGAGAACATGTGGCATTTGGTTTTCTGTTGCTGTGTTAGTTTGCTAAGGATAGTAGCCTCCAGCTCCATTCATGTCCCCGCAAAAAAACATGATCTCATTCTTTTTTATGTCTGTATAGTATTTCATGGTGTATACGTACCACATTTTCTTCACGCAGTCTGTCATTGATGGGCATTTAGGTTGATTCCATGTCATTGCTACTGTGAGTAGTGATGCAATGAACATATGAACCATTCTTAACACACCAGTCATTAAAAAAGCTGTACGAAACACACAAACATGGCAGCTGGTCAGATTTAATCCGTGAGTCATAGTTTACGAACCTCTGTCTGAAAGTATCAAGGATGGTCTAAGTTGCCTTATGAATAGTAATTTTAGTAGTAATAATACTATTAAAATTAGCCAAATAACTGAAATTTACCTGTTGAAGCTTACGGAATCATTTCACGTGCATTACCTTATTTGATTTAGGTAAGTTCCTTCATTTCAACCATCATTGTAAGTGCTATCCCCATTGGGAGCTTTAAGGAGGGGACTAATTTGATTTAATTCCATGAGGATAGAACCATCTTTTGCCTGAGATGTTCATAAAATGCTTTGTGGGATCAGCTGGCAATGAAGGATGGCCCAGTAGTTCTGTGTGCTATTTTATTGACATTGCCTTCTACAAGATAGGATTTAGAGAAAAACAATAGGCAGTGCATAATACCACTTAATCCTCAGAAGGATTTTAGAGGATAAAAGATGTGTAGCCAGGTTTCCAGTAGGGACTGTGGAATTTCACCTATTTGCTCTTATGATCCCTGACTCAGTCGCATGTGTTACCTCTCCCTGCACAAATGCAATTTCCATCAGAGACACTTCTCTATTCTTTGCCAGATCAAATACAAACAAGCCCAAATTCATCTTGCAAAATTGTTCTTATGTCTGAAGCAATAGATATCGTTCAATGCAGTAGGTTGCATAGGTAGGTTGCAGAGTGCTCCATCCACTCCACCTCATATGGATTCCATAGAGAAAAATAAATGATGTGATGCCTGTTGTCATCTCGACAAAGTACCAGAAGATGATAAATCATTAAGCCCTATGGCAGAAGATGCATGACTAGTTTTTTTGCAAGGAAGTGGAGCAAGTCTGGACCCTCATGTCAGGAAGCCCAGCTCCCTCATGGCCTCACTGGTAAAGGATCATCCTGTGGTTATTAACCTCGCTTTCCCCCTTCACTCCACATGCAGGAGTTTGAAACTGAACTGGAAAAAATCGAATAGGAAGAGTTCTAAGATTTCAGTCAGATAGAAACCCTTCAACGATTTTCTCTTTCCCAATCCTCGCTTTAAGAATGTAACTGCCACAGGGTGCGGTGGCTCACGCCTGTAATCCCAGCACTTCGAGAGGATTGCTTGAGCCCAGGAGTTCCAGACCAGTCTGGGCAACATGGTAAAACCCCGTCTCTACAAAAAAATGTAAAAATTAGCTGGGGATGGTGGCATGCCCCTGTAGTTCCAGCTACTCGGGTGGCTGAGGCGGGAGGATGAACTGAGCCCACAAAGTTGAGGCTACAGTGAACCATGATCATGCCACTACACTCCACCCTGGGTGATAGGATGAGACCCTGTCTCAAAGGGGGAAAAAAAAATTCAACTCAGAAACTACTAGATTCATATGACCCAGCGTGAATACTACCATGACAACTATTCCATGGAATCTGCCTTGGCAATAGTCATGTTTTCTACTGGGGTTCATTCAAACTTGCAGGACCACAAACTCCTGGAAATCAATACTCCAGGTAATAACACTTTCTCTGTTGCTTCCCCACATTATTTTTGTACAGTGAAGATACACTTATTAGTTTAAAGGAACTTTTAAAAGTTTTTTAATTATGGTAAAATACACACAGCCTAAAATGTGCCATTTTAACCATTTTAAAGTGTTCAGTTCAGTAGTAATTAAGAACACTCACATTGTTGAGTAAGCAAATCTCCAGAACTCTCTTCTTTACTTTTAACTTTAATTTTAGGCTCAGGCATACATGTGTAGGTCTGTTATTTAGGTGATATGGTTTGGGTCTCTGTCCCCACCCAAATCTCATCTCCAGTTGTAATCCCCAGGTGTTCAGGAAGAGACCCAGTGGGAGATGATTGGATTATGGGGTTTGTTTCCCCCTTGCTGTTCTCGTGATAGTGAGGGAGTTCTCACGAAATCTGATAGTTTGTAAGTGACAGTTTCCCCTGCTCTCCCTCTCCTTCCTGCCACCTTGTAAAGAAGGTGCTTGCTTCCCCTTCACCTTCCATCTTGATTGTAAGTTTCCCGAGGCCTTTCCACCCATGCAGAACTGTGAATCAATTAAACCTCTTTCCTTTATAAATTACCCAGTCTCAGGGTGTTCTTTACAGCAGCGTGGAAATGGACTAAAACAATAGGTAAACTGTGGGTCACGGGGGTGTGGTGTACAGATTGTTTTCTCAGCCAGGTAATAAGCATAGCACCAGCTTGGTGTTTTTTCTGATCCTTTTCCTCTTCCCACCTCCCACCCTCAAGAATGTTCCATTGTGTGGTGTTATCCTCTATGTGTCCATGTCTCCTCATTGTTTAAAAACAGCTCCCACTGATAAGTGCAAACATATGGTACTTAGTTTTCTGTTTCTGCGTTAGTTTGCTTAGGATAATAGCCTCCAGCTCCATCCCTATCACTGCAAAGAACATGATCTTGCAGAATTCTTTTCATCTTGCAAAATGGGGACTCTGTACCTATTAAACAACAACTCCCCATTCCCCCTGCCCCAACCCCTGGGAAACACCATTCTATTTTCTGAATGAACTGGATTCCACAAAGCTGATGACTTTAGAAGCCTCCTATCAATGGAATCACATATTTCTTCTCTTGTGATAAGTTTATTTCACATAGCTTGATGTTCTCAAGGTTAATAAAGGGAATTTGTTTTTTTTTTTTTAAAAAAA
>NW_016816960.1:2864785-2878342 GCF_001698545.2 Rhinopithecus bieti
TTTATTTTTTCATATTATATATTACATTTTTTTTTTTTTTTTTTTGAGAGGGAGTCTTGCTCTGTTGCCCAGGCTGCAGTTCAGTGGTACGATCTTGGCTCACTGCAACCTCTACCTCCTGAGTTCAAGCGATTCTCCTGCCTCAGTCTCCTGAGTAGCTGAGATTACAGGCACAAGCCACCACACCTGGCTAATTTTTTTGTATTTTTAGTAGAGACGAGGTTTCACCATGTTGGCCAGACTGGTCTCAAACTCCTGACCTCAAGTGATCCATCTGCCTTGACCTCCCAAAGTGCTGACTTACAGGCATGAGCCACTGCACCTGACTCATTAATACATTTTAAATACTCTCTGCAAAATCCTAAGAGTTGAAAGGTAGGGAACTAGTAGGCTCATAAAGAAACTGTATATTGGAAATTAAAATACCTGGATTGAAAATCCCTCCATGTTATTTAATTTTGAGGTAGTAACAGAGATAAAGATGCTTAGCTACTTACTCAACAAATATTTATTAAGAGCCTATATGGGTAAGGCATTCTTTTAGTCAAAATGATACAGCTATCAATAAGATAAGCACAAACTTTTGTTTCCTGAGCCTTACATCTCAGGGGCAAAAGACAGATAACAAGCAAACAAACATAAATATACTTGAAGGTGGTAGAAAGTCCTATGAAAAAATTAAAGCAGAGAATGGACTGGGAAGTGTCTCAGAAAATGATAAAAGAAAGCCTCACTTAGAAAGTAGCATTTGAACTGAGACTGGAGTAAATGAATGAGCTCTTACACACACACCCTTCACACACACTACTGGGGGAAAGCATTGCAATCAGATATCAAGAATTTAAACGACTGATAAAAGAGGGGAATAAAGTGGATGAGGGGAAGAATGAAAGAATGTGAGCTCAGAGATTGGAATTGTATTTCAAGTGAAAAATGGAAACTGTGGGAGAGTGTTATCAGAGATGTGAACGGTTGCATTTATGTTTGAAAAACCTAACCCTACAACTGTATCTTCTATTGATGAGAAGAACTTGATAACCTGAAAATGCTCTTGTTACAAAACAACTAGAAGTGCTATGTAAGGTGCAACAACCATCCTTTAAATGCAAAATCAAATTCCCCGCCGCCACAAAAGGAAAAAACTCAACATACCCCAAAAATAAAAAGTACAAAACAACATGAATATAAGTGCATGACATTATTGCCACCCTGGGAAGTTTGTGCTGGTTTTAGTAAACTATAGGGATTGATGGAGCTGGAACTGAGACACCAAGTAAGATTGAGACCTTTCAAAGTAAAGATAATTTTCTGCTAGTATAGGAGAGTGAAAAAGAAAGCTTGTTTTTTCTTGATCTGTAAAAATGACCTTAGTGTACATTTTGACAGTTAATTTTGATCTTATGGATCCAGATTTGTAGTTTACATGATCACTATGCTTCTCGAAGCTACAACATGCAAGTAAAAAATGAACTGGTCCTGGGGGAGTATCAACACTACAGCTCATGGCAGCAACACATTTAAAAATCTTCTACAGAGGAACACGCTAATCAAGAGCTGCACACAATTCCCACTGATAAAACCCTCCTGAAGATGAGTTCACAATACAAAATCACAATATAGTGAAGTCACAACCCAATGCTCATGAAGGTCAAAAGGCACAAAACAATTCCCACTGATAAAACCCTCCTGAACGTGAGTTCACAATCAAAAGTCACAATACATGTGAAGTCCCAATCCAATGCTCATGATGGTCAAAAGGCACAAATAGCAATATAATCACAACAACATAATATGTAATCAGATTTGGATCACGAAAAGCATTTAGAATTGAAGAAGGACCAGAAATAAGAGGAAGAGACTGTAATTAAAGGACAGATGGGTTTGAAATAAAAATGAGAACTTGTAGAAGTAAAAAGCAAGCCCTGGAACCCAAATCTCGATGGATAAATTAAAGGTCAGATTACACATGATTGAACTGAGAAAAAAATGAATGGGCAGAGAGACATGAAAAGATTACTTAGAATGCAGCACATAAATATCAACGGATAGATTGTATCAAAGTCAGTTTTAGGGAGAAGGAGGGTACATGGAAGAGATTCAGGCTACAATGACTAAAAGGTGTTGGAGAATAACAGCATCCAGAGAATAAGGAACAAGCAATATTCCAAAAGATGACCATGGGAATATTCCAGAATCATGTGAAACAGGAACACGCAGAGTCACAGAACAAAATGAATCCAAATCAGGAGAAATAAAGACAAGTCCACACCCTGGCACATCAAACTGAAATTCAAGAACAGACAAGTGAAAACCCACAAAAGCAACCAGAATAAACAAAACATCATATACAACAGAATAATAATTATAGCAGCAACACAGCTCATAGTAGGAATGAGAGAAGCCAACAAGCAGAGATTTGTTTGTAGTGCCCAGAGAAAGTTACTGTTAAAATTCCATACTTAACAAAATTAACTTTATTAAGTTAATAAAGTTATTTTTCTTTAAAATAAATTAATTAAATTAATTACTAAGATTAATTTTGAAAGAACAAAAAAAGAATAATGTAGAGGACTTGTCAACATTTATTATAAAGCTACAGAAAGTAAGGGCATAATTGTGGAATAATCATTGAAAAAATAGAAGAATGAAACTGCATAGAGAGCCTGGAAATTTTTTCCCACATATATGGAAGCATATATACAGCAGTGTTGTTACAAATTAGTGGGAAAAGGATAAACTAATAAAAGTGCTTGTGAAATGGTTATCCATAATGGGTAAAAAGATAGATCCCTATCTCGTGCCCTATGAAAAATTAAATAAATTAAAATCTAGAGAGATTAAAGGCCTAAATGTGAAAAATAAAGCTTGAAAGATTTGGAAGCAACCATAGGTAGAAATATTAATTTCCCTGAAATAGAACAGATTTGGTATGTAAGACACAAGAAGAACAAATTCTTTTAAAACAACATGATATTTGATATACAAATGATCAACATATCTGAAAATTTAAAATACCTTGAAAAAAGAGAAAAACCAAGAATGTGAGAAGACTATTTGGAACATATTTTATTCAAAGGGATTATAATTAATATCAAGAATATAAAGATGTAAATATATATGTATGTATGGAAATATAGACAGATGTGGCTACTATGTATAGCACTATTTATGAATACACACACACACACACACACATACTTCAACAAATCAATACGTAAAGGGAAAAAAACCTCTGTAGGACATAATAAAGGAAAAGAAGAGCATTTAAATGAAGGAAAAACCTGAATGACCAATTACATGTGAAAAGACCTCTTTTATTCCTGGTTAGGGAAATTCGAATTAAAACAGCAATGAGACTCCACTAAGATGGCAAAAAGTAAAGTGTGACAGTCTCAAGCACCAAGGAAGACATGAAGCCAAAAGAGATCCCTTGCTCTGCTGGAGAGAGTGTGAATTGATAGAACCACTTTAGGATGCCATCTTGAAACATCAGAAGAATTGAAGATGTGCTCAGCCTACCAGCCTGCTTTCTACTTGAGAGAAGCTCAAGCTATGGGTGCAGTGTCATGGACAAGAATGCTAACAGTAAGTTGCTTGGAATAATGAAAAGTTAGAAGGTGCCCACATTGGAATAATCAACAAGATGAATAAACTATAATTATAGGCATCAATTCATTCAATCTCAAATTTAACTATAAATGAAGAATGACCTTCAGCATGATACATTTACTTAAGTTTTACAAATGAACCTGTATCTTTATATCTATCTATCCATCTACCTGTCTATCCATTCTATCTATCTATCTCTCTCTCTCTCTCTCTCTCTCTCTCTCTCTATCTCTCTCTCTGTCTCTACCTACCTATTTATCTATTATCTATCTATGCAATCTGTCATCTATCATGTATTGATCTATCAGCTATCTAATCTATCACTTATTTTATGATGTATCATCTACCTATCTGTTTATCTATCTCTACCTGTTTATCTATCATCTATTGTTTATCTATCATCAAGCTATATCTACTTATAGATATGGATATACATATATTCATTGTAATGATAAGGCAATCCAGAGCAATGATAAAACCAAATTAACTAGAGTCCATTGGGAAGGAAGGGATGGAAAACAAAATCCAGAACACGTACATAGGGAACTTTAAAATATTTCTCTAGTGTATCATTATATTCTGAAAACTAACATAAAGAAGACATGAGGGAAATATGGTAATGCTATTCACATTACTCCTTCCTCCATCTCCTCCTCACACCCAGTAAACTCCCAACACCTTGTCTCAGTTGCATGGCTGCATTCCACAACATCCAAGTCCTGACACTGTCTCCCTCAAAACATATTTTTGGGACATGAGGAAAATTACAGACATAATTTTCCTAGTGTGAAGTGGCTCCTTCTAAGATTCAAGAACAACAAGAAATATCTAATTCACGATTGATTTAGTTTCCTTTCATTCATTTCACATTTTTCCTAAATGTGGTATGTTTACATAACAGCAAATACACAAAAATAGCAATAGTAGAGATTCCCTAATTTGAAACTGTAATTTCTTTATTTTTTGTTTTTTTGTTTTTTAGAAATAAGACCCCCGGGAATCTTGGGCATATGTGAAAACACATATGCTCACACACTTAGATAATGAGGTTCAGTCATAGCAATTAGGTTGCATTTAAAATTCCTAGCATCAGTTGTAAGAGTCTAAGTACTTATTTTTTCTGAATGTGACACACCTTTATCTCTGTGCATAGTCTGTAGTATTCCTAAGTCAGTCTCTTTCTTCGCCATGGTCTAACTTTGTAGTCTGAACTTTCCATTCTTTCCTCTGAGTAGGGTAATCTTGAGAGTTGAGGTGATTAACAGCTCTAATAATTTATACAGTATAATGTAGTTAAAAGTTGATGCTTAGGGTAGTGAATGTGTGAAGAGAATGGAAGAGCAACAGAGAAGAGAAAAGTTGCTAGCTGGCATGGGGTTTTTTCCAGTCATTATTGCTTGAAAAGAAAGTTAGAATTGCATTGCCAATATATTTAACTAAATGCCACGTGTATGTGCGTGTGTGTGTGTGTAGTGTGTGTGTATATATACACACAAAACATCCACATACCCATAAGTATATATATATATATATGCGCACACACACCTATATATGCACATATATATATGTATACACCTATATATGTACATAGCTCTCTCTCAGGGGGAGAGAGAGAGAGAGAAATTGATTAGGTAGAGATAGATGTGGATAGAATAGATGGTAGATAAATGGGATAGATGGAATAGATGATAGAGACAGATATAGATGCAATAGATAGATACATAGATAACACGAGATAGGATATGCATATATATCAGATAGGGAGATTAGATATAGATGTGACACACATACATACATATACACAATTATTTAGAATTCTTGTCAGGCAGCTTTGTGGAAGTACTATATGTGTTAACTTCACAATTAAATGTTCACAACAGTCATGAGGTGGAAGCTATCATAACAATTTTGCACAGAGAACTGTTGACTAAAGAGGCAAGTTACATGACTTGGCCCAGCTACCAAGAAGTGCAGGGGTGATGTGAATTCAGGCTGCGTGATCTGCAGCTCCTTCTTCTAATCCACCGTGCGCTATTGGAAGTTGCCATTTTTCAGTTTTCCCCAAGTGCAAGGTGGCATCTCAAGATAATATGAATGTCCATAGAAATACTCACAGAAATCCCTCTTATTGAATTTAGTATTCTGCACTCAAGGTTAATCATCAATATAAAAATTCAACGTTCATGTTCGCCATTCTATGTATTCAACCAAATCTCTTCCATATGACAGTTGCATTTTCACTTCCAAGCCATAAGAGGGAGATGAAGGATCCTCTGTAGTTTGTCTTGCTGGCGACAACAGTTGCAAAGGCAAAATTTTGAATGCACCTAAGTTAATCACCAAAGAGAGGCACTAATAGCCCTGGCTCCATTTAAGTAGCTCCTGTATGGAATGTTCTTTATGTATTGAATATTTTTAAGCCCTATCATTAACATTATCATCTACAGCTACATTCATCATCATCCCCAAGTAATGGAAAAGGTTTTCCTCACTCCCAAAGTACTGTATGCTCATTTCAGAACGTCCTGTGCTCTTAATGCATTTCTTAATGATGACTCTAGTCTGTGATGAGGCACAGGGGTTTTGGAAGTCAGAAAGCCAAGATCTCATTGCATGCTCATCTTTAGTGGAGACCTCTTGCCTAGCTTGAAATGCAACTGAAATACATAGAGCTCAAATTACCTAGCCTTTCTTGCTCAGGTTATTCAAACCCAACGAAATATTGATATACTTTTAAAGATAATTATTGCACATAAAAAGTCACCTCTGATTTTTGTACGAGCAAGATAACGATTGCACATAATAAGCCACCTCTGATTTTGTCTGAGCAAACACAAGATGGAAAATGAGAAGCTATTTTCGAAGCATTCAGACCTTGACTTACGTAAGGAGATTTAATATAAAAAAAAAAATTAGTTGCAGCTTGAAGTGAGGTCCTGCTTGTCTAAATGTGGAGCAGTCATGCAAATGAGTCTGAATGGTAATGTGTGTGTGAAGCATTGTTAGAGACAGTGGAAGCCTTGGGTTGGGTTTCTTAGAAGTAGACCTTGACACAAAGATTTGGGTGCCAGTGATTCACTGATGAAAAAACCAGCTGCTCCCACGTCAGGGAGTCTCTGGTTTTGGGATCCTTTGGGTAAGGAGATAAGAGACAAATTTCTAGGAGGAGCAACTCACTGTCAACCAAGGGTCATTCTCCAGAGCAGCAGAGTGGCTGTGAACTGTTAGTAGTCCCCACTTCCAACAGCCAGTGTGCATCAGCAGCCCTTTAAGAAGTATTCTCAGGTCACAAAAACAGCATCTCCACACCTACTAACTCCTGCAAGCAGAAATCTCTTTAAGCGTCTATTTAAAATAATATCCCTCTTCATGCTGTGATGCCTAATACATCCCACTCAGAAATTTTAATGTGTTAAAATCAGATTAGGTAATGGCTTATTATCTTAATTGTAATTGTACTTACTTAAGGTCATAGTTGCTAAATCTTTCACTTATATCCTAAGTATCAGGTAAGGGTTTGTAAATAAAATGGTGGGTTTTTTCCCCCAAGATTTATTGGTATGATTTCCAAATCTGTGGTAGGTTTCACACACGTGTTTTCCTTGCTTATAAATCCTCACTCTTAGCAAGAGCTGATGCTTAGGATAATGATTTCTCAATGAGAAGTTGAGCTGGATTTATTAGCAGGTTTTATAAATCAAGTGCAAAATATATAGTTTAAACTTCAGAAAGCACAGATTTATGTGTCCTTGCAATAAATCATGAGAATAAGTATCCACTAAGTCCTTCTTTTAAGCTAATCTGGTCAATTGCTGGGTAAATACTTCATGTCTTTTAATCCATTTCGTACTCATAATCAGAACTCATTATTTCAGTAAATATCTGTCGATTTATGGTTATCCTAAATGCATGCATTTGGAGAAGTTTGGAAACTTGCCTGCATGTTAACAGTTACAAAGGATAGCTAATGCTATCATCATGAGAATGAATGAAAAATGTACAGTAATAATATTGAATCCCATAATTAAAGGATAAGGCAGAACTTCAACGAACTCAGCTTTCATTCTCAAAAAGGCATCATTTAATAATAATTATATGGTAATAAGTCATCATTTATAATTGTATGATGTTTTATAATTGACTTAGCACTTTATGCATGCTTCTTTATTTTATTCTGATGGTAAGAAGTAGGTTGCATATAATTTTAAAAAATTGATGAGACCAAGCCTCGGACATTCAATGTGTTACCCAGCATCACTGAGATAGCCTGTCAGTGGTCTCTTTTCTCCAGGTTTTGGCATCCAGCCCTCCTCCAACATCCACCCCAACATGCGTTAGCATGGCTGTGAATGTTAATTGCATGAGGCAAATGTTCTCTGTGGTCACTTTGATTTCTCTCTTCAAAGTCAATGTACAAGCAAAGAATCATACTAAAGGTTCAAACTGAAATTCCATTTGTTTATACCTTCTTCCATAATCATGGGAGGGGACAACCTTTAAACAACCCCCCCCACCCAGTTGACACAAACCACTTTTACAGGTTTTAATGCCACTTTTCTTTCATCATTATGTAAATTGTCAATTACCAGAGAACGCTGGCCAGTTCTCATTTATTCCAGAAGACATAGACTAATAGTTAAGCACAGAGACCCTCCCATTTGCCTTACAATGGTGGAGCTAGTTCAATGACTGTATATAGACATTTAAAAAAATGAAATAGCCAGACGCGGTGGCTCACGCCTGTAATCCCAGCACTTTGGGAGGCCGAGGCGGGTGGATCACGAGGTCAGGAGATCAAGATCATCCTGGCTAACATAGTGAAACCCTGTCTCTACTAAAAATACAAAAAATTAGCTGGGTGTGGTGGCGGGCGCCTGTAGTCCCAGCTACTCGGGAGGCTGAGGCAGGAGAATGGCGTGAATCCGGGAGGCAGAGCTTGCAGTGAGCCGAGGTCGTGCCACTGCACTCCAGCCTGGGCGACAGAGCAAGATCACTTCTCAAAAAAACATATATATATCTAGACTTCATTTTCAAGAATGGATTAAACATTTTGTTAATATTATTGAATACTAAAGTAACATTTTATAATTTTGATCAATGATNCTAAAGTAACATTTTATAATTTTGATCAATGATTAATACCAATATGGAAAAGCCCCGTGCAAGAGGATCCTCAAAGAAAAGGTTTCCAATAGATCATATAAATAACAGTCATTTAAAAAGAAGAAACAAGGACATGAAAATTGGAAGTTCGGAATGACAAAGTGAGGGGGATGTTGAATAAGGCCACTAGATACTTTTGTCATTCCAGCAGGACTCTTGAGAGAAATAGGGACTCAGAAACAAATTTATAAATTTCTAAAGTTTATAATTTTTACAAACAAACACTGAAAATTAATGTTATTAAATTGGTGGAGCTGTAAATTCGTTCTATTAAGAAGTATTTCTAGACACACAGACACACATCACTTTAAAAAATACTTCTTGCATTCTGGTTTGTGATGAAGTGGTGTATTTGTTGGCTTGAGCTGCCATAGGAAAGTATCACAGAGACTGGGCAGCTTAAACAACATTTTATTTTCTCACAGTTCTGGAAGCTGGAAGTTCAACATCAAGGTGTGGGCAGGGCTAGTTCCTCCTGAGGTCTCCCTCCTTGGCTTGTAGACGCCATCTTCTCCCTGTGTCCTCAAAGGGTCCCTCCTCTGTGTAGGTCTGTGTTCTCATGTTCTCTTCTTATAAGGACACCAGTCCTGTTGGATTAGGGCCCACTCTAGTGACCCTGTTTTACCTTAATCACGTACTTAAAAACACAGTCACATTCTAAAGTCCTAGGAGTTACGGGTTCAATACATAAATTGTTCAAGAAAACAATTCAGCTCACAGATGGGACATGTACAAGTTTTCCTGATCCACCCACTGAATGAAGCTATGAAATCAGGACAGGATGCATGGGGCGGCTATTTGAGGACTCTAAAAATGAAATGGCTACTACCTACTTATGAGAACGGCCCAAATTTACAACACTGATCAAACCAAATGCTGGTGAGGACATGGAGCAACAAGAACTCTCTTCCATTGCTGGTGGGAATGCAAAACAATACAGCCACTTTGGAAGACAATTTGGAAATGTCTTACAAAACCAACCTTAGTCTTACGATTGTTTGGTTATTGTTTTCCCTTTGGGGTGTGATATGGTTTGGCTCTCTGTCCCCACCAAATCTCATGCAGAATTGTAATCCCCAGTGTTGGAAGTGGGGCCCGGTGGGAGGTGATTGGCTCTCATGGGGACGGTTTCTCGTGAATGGTTTAGCATCATCCCCTCTGTGCCATTCTCATGGCAGTAACTGAGTTTTCATGAGATCTGGTTGCTTAAAAGTGTGCAGCACCTCCCCGCCCACTCTTGGTCCTACTCCTGCCATGTAAGACACCTGCTTCCACTTTGCCTTCTGCCACGAGTAAAAGCTCCCTGAGGCCTCCCATGAAGTGGATGCCGCCATGCTTCCTGTACAGCCTGCAGAACCACGAGCCAATTAAACCCCTTTTCTTTATAAATTACCCAGTCTCAGGTATTTCTTTTATAGCAGTGTGAGAAGGGACTGATACAGGGTCCTTTATCCTGAACGCAATGCACCAACAAACCAGGAACTGAGCTCGTTAGCACAGGTAGAGAGGATAACGGAAGCACTTGTTCTGGCTTAAGCGTCAGGAAAGAGGTGCTGTACCATTCAGAGAGGGGGCAGAAACCCCAATTCTTCTCTTTTACTTTCATTCTTTTTCCCTGTTTTCGTCTTTGCTTTCCTTTGCACCAGCCCTTGAGTGACCCTGTAACAGCGAAGGCAGTGGGAAAGCCCACAGGTGCCTGATTAGAGAGAACCCTGACTACAAGCAAGGTTCATTCCTCTTTGTTCAAAAGAGGAGGACTATTTCAACAGCCTTTTCAGATAATGTGGTCGTTTCTTAAAACTTGTGTGCAATGTGGAATCTAAAATCACAGGCATGAACTTTTTGTATGTTCTTAAGGAAAATGTGGTGCTCTGTGTCGCACTCATAATGTTTTGTTTTTACTCACTTAAATTTTCTAGCGCCATGCAACTGGAAAACAACAGTTGTTTGAATTATGCAGATTTTCAATGTGGACATATTTCACTATACAGGGCCCAAAAGTCACATTTGTTAATGACATCAGCAATTTGATTTGAAAATATTTTGCTACAGGGAGTTCTCAGTAATCGATGAAAGTTTTCCAAAATCTGATTTTCCTTGAAGTGAAGGGCTCACTTTATTCAATTCTGAATTACCACGGTGAGTCCATCAGACATTCCTTCAAATACTTTTGCTCTTCCATGAAAACAGCAGCCACTTCAGTATGCAATTGAAACAACATCACACTTGCGTTTCTCAAAACCAGCCATCACACTTCAGGGTTTCCATTTCACTGTAGAGATTATTAATGAGACATACACAGAAGAGCTGTATACAATTTTATTGTCTCCTCCAAGTCACTCTTAAGTGAAACTGCCCTTTCCCTTCTTTGTTTCTGAGACTGCATGGTGCTAAAAAAACCACAATGGTTACTCGTACCTTTTAGTGTCACTGTTTTGATTTAAGGCACCAGTAGCTTTAGCCACCATTGTTTTGCCCCTGAAGTGCATATGTCAGCATTCAGGAAAAGGCACATGACATGATTATGTTATGAAAGTTGTTTTGACTTGGTTTTGAACCCCCTCATAGGATCTTGGGGACTCCAAGGGTCTGAAAACCACACTTTGATCATTGCTACTTTGTGGACAATTATAGCTTTGATTTTGATATGTTCTGGTAGTGCAGTTCATCTTGCTGCAATTATGAATGATTTGTGAACCACAACTACTCCCAAGTATATGTTTCACCCACTGGTTTCTTACTTTAGTAAGAATTTTGTGTCTACCAAGCTGTGTGTTTTATAAAATTGGTATCACATTATGACAGCAAAACAAATAATTCGATCTTCCACATTAGACCAGCATTCACAACAAGCGTAGAGTTGCAAGTATAATAATTTAAAAATTTGCAAAGCTCTACTTTTATTTCATGAACTGGCTAGAAAAAAAAAACTGCGCTATTATCAGAATTAGCTTCATTAATATTCTATTTCTGTCCTCTGATGTTATAGATAGAAAACTGATGCCATTCATGTGCTTGTGAAGGTGAAGCTCTTTTGCTAACAGAGCCATCATGCTAACAGCCATCACTTCACTTTCTGCATGTGAACGAGAATATTTGGAACTGAAAAGGAGGAAAAATAGGCCAGCTGTAGTGGCCCATGCCTGTAATCCCAGCACTTTGGGAGGCTGAGGCAGGTAGATTACTTGAGGTCAGGAGTTTGAGACCAACTTGGCCAACATGGTGAAACTCCGTCTCTACTAAAATGCTGGGATAACAGGCATGAGCACGCAAGAGAATTTGAGGACCTGAGAATTTGCCACCATTTGATAATTTTCTCAGTGTTATGGACAGCCTTCCTGGAAGAATGCAGCTCTCTATAAACACTCTCCATCAAATTTCAGAGTTCAAGGAGTTCCTGAAGTCCATCCAGGGATCTCCCAGAACAGTAATTATTCAATGATGGCTCTATCTCATCTAGGGGGTCATTGTGGAATTTAGTGAGTTATTTGTATATGTTTTATTATTGTTACTATACTAGCTTATTATCACTACTGACATTTAGTGGACAAATGCCAGGAATGAGAAAAGTTTAGCAATGTGCATAACATAAAACAAAAGAAGAATTGTATCACTTCCCATACAATTTTGAAATATCCTGCAGGTATTTATGTATATGTAAAACAATTTTGAAATCTCCTGCTAGGTATTTATGTATATATAAAACCTCTCAATGATGACCTGAATCTAAATCTAGAACCTAACTCCATTTTATATCTAAACACAAGCACTTTTTTTTTTTGCACACTTTTAATAAGCATTGAACTTTCCAGGAAACAGTTGCCAAGTAATTAAAGGGAAAATTATAGTTTATTTATTTGGAAACTTACCAAGAGGTGTTAATAATTTCAGAAAAATTCCAACACTGCTTATCGTATTTGAGTCCCTGGTGCAAAGAATTCACCATCCCCACCCCATACTCCTAACGTGTGTCAAGGGCATTTGCAACTATCACAAACAGCTGATTTGATGTGCACGTATAAATACTGGAGCACTTGCTTGTATCATGCAGTGAAAATACATACATTACTTTCTATTTCTTCTTTGAATTGCAGGTAGGAAACTTCATAGAGCTTTTGAGAATCATTATTTATTGTGCATGTAAAGTATTTGTGCCTGATACTTAGTAAACATGGCACTCTATGAAATTAGCTGTCATTATCGTCATTATTAATATTAATATACATGTGTGAGAACAAGCAGCATATTTGAAGTATTTGCCATATATGTGGGAGATTTGTGTCTCTAGGAATAGTCCAGGTTGAGAGGTTTAAGGAAAATTGTTTTCAAGTAAAGACATGATGTTAAGATCTACCTTTAAAAGGTAAGCATGTTTTACTCCTGTTCCCTTAAATGTATCCTGTTTTTGACATCACTGAAATGCTTCTTTGACCTAGAAAAGAAGTACTAATTGTACTTGTAATTTTAGATAATTTTAACCTTTTTCCGTTGTTCCTCTTAGTACATAGAGTCCACCTCTTCCATATTTACTGAGTGGTAATGGAATGGACAACCATTTACAGAGAAGTCCTTTGCCTCCAACATTAAATGACATGTTTGCTCAAACAAAAGCAAATTCATGGAGCCTCACTGCAAACAGGCCATGGCCGTATCCCTCATGAAGTTGTTCACGAAGTCTTTGTTTACTATGTCTGCCTGTCTCACATCCCTCTGTGATTACAGCCACACCTATCAACGTCTGTGTTTATGATCAATCATTTTTTCTCTCTGGGATCTCCTAGGAAC
>NW_016816960.1:2878800-2890407 GCF_001698545.2 Rhinopithecus bieti
ATTTATATATATATATATATGTGTGTGTGTATGTGTGTATATATATATGTATATATATGTGTATGTGTGTATATATATATGTGTATATATATATAGAGAGAGAGAGCTATCTATCTTTATTTATACATACAGACACACATATCTTCAAGATATTTACATATCTTCAGGAAAGTGACTTTCCTGAAGATATGTAAATTGCTTATATATTTTTTTTCTTATTCTCTGAGGCCTGTTGTGCTTTCTTTCATTTCTCAAATAAATCTCCTTTAAATTTCATAACTTGCAATATAAGATGTGCATAATACGCTCTGTTTTGTGATCCTTAAAGTGCATAGATCCACTTTCTGTCAATATTAGTAATGAGCCAGCTATAATTGCTTATCAGAAAAAACAATTCCACACTACATCCTACCTAAGTTCTCATCAAGCCCAGTCAGAAGAATTATCTTAATGAAGAGTAATTGAAGTAGAAGTAGTTTACGCACCTTCTAGATTTCTAAAATATCAGGAAATTTTGTATTCTGTGTATTTGGATAATGAGCTCTATCTGTTTGTTTGATTTTTGCTATCACCACATGACAGTCAAATTTAGCATGGATACTAAAAGTAAAAATTAAAACTAATGGCAAAAGCGCAATTACTTTTGCACCAGCCTAATACATAATCAGCACGCGTTGAAGGGTGCAGCACATACATGTCCTTTAAGCCAGCACTTTCATAGGTTGTAAGGATGTGATAGCAAATGTTCACTACTCCATCTCTTATATTAAAACCCATCTTAAAAAATTCAGCCTTATGTTTTAGAACAACCTTCGTTTCTCCTAATGAATCAACGGGCTTTATTTTTCTTATGGAAGGTCAAACATGAGCCCATTTTGTGAAGTTTGTGAACTCTATTATGTTTCTATTCTCTTATGTAGTTCTGTTTTTCATTCAAATATGTGTTTTTATATGTTATCATATGTACTATAACAAGTATATGACATTTCCCCGTTCTTTAACCTTATGTCCCTAGCACGTCTTCCCTTCAATCTTCTCTGTCTCATTTATTTTCTCAAACTTGATGTGCATCCCCTAAACTTGAGAATACCTGACTCTCTCCTGAGAATATGAAACTGCCTTGTGGTGCAGAGCAGAGGGCTGTGTCTGAAAATTCACTTCCTCCTATCATCGGGGTGATGGCATGTGGATCGTCATAAGAGGACCAGGGTGAACCCTGCACATCCGTATTGGCTTGAGATCATCTTACAGCAATGAGTTCCCACGTGTGCAGCCTGCAAATGCATCTTCCCCTCTCTGCTCTCGCCCTCCAGGAGCAGAAGCAGAGGAGGAGGTTTCAGAGTTGCTGTCCTGAAGAGCAACACACATTGTCTTTGGCCATGAGAGGCAGGAGATAGCAAAGAGCCCACAAATGGGTCCAAAAGAGAGCATTTCAGTCTTGACTATCAGCTAATTCCAGAAATCAAGGAAAGAGATTGTCATCAATGAGAGTGTCATGATACCTGCTGAGTAAGAACCTACTGAGGCTCTTACCTCTCCTCCCTCCCTGTAGACCCTAGGGGGGAAAAAAAACAGCCACCAGGTAGTGAAGAAGGAGAGGTAAGAAAACAGACATCACCCCCTTCCCATATACTCTAACTGACCGGTCTTCATCAAGCTGCAGCTGGGAAAAAGAAGTTGTAAATTTATTTTGTGTTTTATTGTTGTTGTTTTGGGGATTTTTTGTTGTGGTGGTGGTTTTTCAGATAGGGTCTCACTCTGTCACTCAGGCTGGAGTGCAGTGGCATGATCACAGCCCAACTTCTTGGGCTCAAGCGATCCTCCCATGTCAGCAGCCTCCCTAGTAACTGGGACTACAGGCATGTTTCACCATGCCTGGCTAAATATTTTAATTTCTTGCTATGTTTTCCAGGCTGGTCTCCAACTCCTGGACTCAAGCAATCCTCCCATCTTGGCTTCCCTTGGAATTTAAATTGTGAATTTAAATCAAGATGATTTTTCTTGACTAGGTGCAGTGATTCACACCTGTAATTCCATTGGTTTGGGAGGCTGTGTCAGGGAGAATTGCTTGAGCCGGGGAGTTCGAGACCAGTCTGAGAAACAGAGAGACCCCATCTCTACAAAAGAAAACAAAAATTAGCTGGGCATGGTGGTGCACCTAAAGTCCCAGCTACCTGGGAAGCTGACTTGAGCCCAGGAGGTCAAGGTTCCAGTGAGCTGTGATCATGCCACTGCACTCCAGCCTGGGTAACAGAGCAAGACCCTATCTCTGAAAATAAAAAGAAATATATAGAAATTATGTCTTGGTGTGCACCTGTACTCCCAACTACTCAGGAGACTAAGGCAGGAGGATCACTTGAGCCCAGGAGGTCGAGGCTGTGGTGAGCTATGACCATGCCACTGCACTACAGCCTGGGTAACTGAGTGAGACCTAGTCTCAAAAACCATAAACGAAAATAGGATGTTTTTTCTTTAACTTTTTCATCTATAACTGGACTTGTATAACTGAATGGTGGATTGTGTGACCAAAGCCAGTGGAAAGAGCGAGATTCCCCTCATGGAGGCCATTTCCAGGAACAGTAAGAGGCAATGTGAGGATGTGCTCTGATTGTATCTCAGGAGTCCCAGAAGCAAAGAGCCAGCCATATGCTTGATAAATATTTATCAGGCTCTGACTAAAACCACAGACTGTGCTAAGTACCAGGGAAACTGAGAGAAATGAGACATGGTGCATCTGCTGGATGAGCTCATTGTCTTAGAGAAAGTGCAGAGCGATCCGGGTACACAGAATGTTTTACCCCCACCTCATGCCGCATGGTAAACGATGGATCTAGTGTGAACTCAATGATTCCCAGTCCTAGCAGGCAATACTCTAATTAATTAAAGGAATTATGCTATGTTCTTCATTCTAAGAAAAAAAAGTAAAGGAACATTAGTTTACCTTTACTTGCAATAGACCATTCTAAACGCATGTCTTGTGCAGCTATTCTATTAAGTAGAATGAGCATTATGCTAGGCACTTTGGGATTAATGGATCATTTTTTAAAATCTTTGTTACAATTAAAAGTAATTGAGGAGACAAAGTGAATGCCCATAAAACAATAGGCAATAAAAGTCTGAATGTATTTACCTGTTACTTCCAAGCAATTACAATAAATGCTTCACAGTTTTATAAGGGTTGGTGCCACCTTGATTAGTAAAATCTTCATAAACAAAGTGGGATTTGCAGAATGATTAGGATATACCTCAAAATAAGGAAGAAGAGAAGTCATTCTATAGAAGAGGACAATAAAATGAGTCAAGACAATAAGAGTGAGAAGGGAATATTTTTAGATACTTTGCTTAAAACACACTGACAAAAAGTTGAGTTTGTACAATGCGGGGAGTCAACACTCATTTGTCTAAGTATAGAAGTGAAAATTATAGGAGATCCAAAATTCCAGAAGAAATTTAAATTGATAATTGAACAATGGAAGAGTATAGTAGGGTTTGGAGCAGAGAATTGGGATACACTCAAAACATTTCAATAAGATTAAACTCATAGAAGAAATTGCCACAAGAGAGAAATAAGAGAGTGTCCAGTCAATTAGGTTCATTGAGAAACTGCTGGCCTCATTCATTGAAGAAGGTGAGTATAAGAGGCAAAGGTGGAATGAATGGAAAGGAAGACCTGTACGATGTGTGCTTCCACCAATATGGCAGACTGGTTATGCCCAAACAACATTCCTGCTAAAGAAGCCATGGAAGTTCTAGAAAAAGTGGAATGTTCTTTAAAATATATAACCAATTCTAGGAAAGCAGAAGTCATTAATTGCTAGGGGGTAGAGACACAATAAGTCAGGAAACCTGGGTGTTCAGAAGACTTGAAACTTCTCTGAGGTGCTTAGTCATTATCAGGATAGAGAATAAACAAGATTTTGATCTTGTACTGAGTATGGAGTTGGAATTGAAAGCCCTTCCTGCAGCCACAAACTCAAAAGAGTATTCTGCCAGTCTGGTACTGGCCTAGAAAAGATATCTACCTGCTAATACAAGAAAAAAAAAAAAAAGATATCCACCTGCTAATAGAAGAAAAAAGAAAAGTGTACCCTTCAGACCTAAAATCCAGGCTGGAAAAAATGTCTCCTCTAATGAATTTGTAGTTTTAGAATTGTCCTTGCAAAGGCTTGGGTGTTAGACGTTACCTTAGATGCACAATTGAAGAAGATCCAAGACAATAACTGGACTTCCAATGGCACCATGTTGGTAACATACAGGATGCCTAGAACTGGGAAGGTGGTTCCTTCCCTGTAACAGTGAGCAAAAGGGTTCTTACAGATGCACAGGTTAACAAACATGCAAACACAAATTAAAAATCACACAAGGCAACAAACCACCAAGAACAAGAGTTAGCTGTAGAAGTAAACAGCATGTTAGACCTTGAAGGAACTCGGACTTTGGGATGCTCAAACATAGAATGTAACACCTCAGACATACAGATTTTTGGATGTAGCTCAAATACATTTAGGATATTTACAAAAACAAAGCAGGAAACAGACTGCATGAACAGGGCATCAAGGTAAAAAAGGAGTTTAAAAAACAGGACAAATAGATTTGGCAAAAACAAACAAAAGACACAACAATTAGAGCATTTGTGACCATGCATTAAAATTAAAACAGTGCAGATTAAACAGAAGATTAGACGGCACTGAAGAAAATTATTAGTGTATTAGAAATTAGATCTTAAATATAATACACAAATGCAGGAAAAAGAGACAAAGAATGGAGCATAAAAGTGAGAAAGACAGTGAGAACAAAAAAATGAGTTCTAGGCCATGCATGGTGGCTCATACCTGAAATTCTAGCACTTTGGGAGGCCGAGGAAAGCAGATCGCTTGAGCCCAGGAGTTCAAGACCAACTTGGCCAACATGGTGAGACCCTGTCGCTACAAAAAATACAAAAATTAGCTAGGCGTTGTGTCATGTACCTGTGGTCCCAGCTACTGGTGAGCCAAGATCAAGCCACTGTACTCCAGCCTGGGCAACAAAGCAGGACTCCATTTCAAAAAAAAAATAGTTAAAATATGTCTGATATACATCAGATCCAAATCCTAAAAACTAGAAAAGCAAGAGTAAAGCAGGAAGCACAGCTGGAAAGAGCTCATGTTTATGAAAGCTGTGACTCTTCAGATTCAGAAAGCTCAGTAATTCACAAACTACATAAATTAAGAAGAAATTTACACTTAGTTGGAATGTAGGGAGCTGGCAAATTATGGAAGTCATAGAGATGATGTTCAAAACAACCAGGGGTGGGAAAGGAGCCATTACTTACATAAATCAACCATTCGGCTGATGGAGGCTTCTCAACAGCCAAGATAGGAAGCCAGGAAGCAGTGAATAAAGTGTCTTCAAAACACTGCAAGAAAATTACCATCAACCTAGAGTACCTTTACCTATGGCAAAATACTACACCTAGTCATCAAGAAAACATGCAAGACAAAGCTAATTGTACACGGTGAAAAGCACTTACCTTGGAAACAAAGAAAACCACTCAAATACTGAGACTGGTGAGTAAGGAAATTGGTTAGTGCCATTACATTTACACAAATACTAAATATATTAAGCAAAAATAGTAATGTCTAATTCTGGGAGTAACCAAACAGAATAGGAGAGAAAAGGAAGGAAGAACTTAAAAGATGCAAAGGAGGTTTTGGAATTTAAGTATTCTCAATTTCTTGTGATATTTCATAGAAGGGTAGAAATACAGATTCCATGTAAATTCTCTATTTGAGTATTCAAAATTTTAAGGGTAACATATAACAAGATAGAAATAGAGTGTAATATTTCAAACCAAGGGAGAGGCAGATGAAGTCACATAGAGCAAAATTTCTTTGACAACAAAAATAAATCTAGAATGTAGAAAAGAAACACAGAATATACAGGACAAATAAAAAGTATCAACTACAACGGGAGAAATTAAACCAAAATAGAGTAAATGTAAATGGACTCAATTCAACTGTTAAAGAGAGAATTTGACATTTGATTTTAAAATGTCTCATTACGCCCAGCTGAAAAAGGCCATCCCTAAAACATTCAGGACCCATAAAAGTTTGAAAGTAACAGGAGAGAAAAAGACATCCCAGGAAAACAGGTAACCACAACCCTCTTATTCTACCTGTATTAATATTATAAGATCTCAAGGTAAAAATTTTTAGTAAAGACATAGCACATCAGATCATCACGATAAAATTAAACTCACCAGGAATTACTGAAAAACAATTCTAGCTTATATATGGCAAATACTCACCAGGGAGCAGAAATGTTCCCCAGTAACTTTCAAAAAAAAATACATAAGATTGTTGTACAAAGGAAGAAGGTGAAAGAATAAATCATTGATGATATCAGGAAGAGAGAATGTATGTCGTTAAAAAAGAAAAGTGAGTGTCATCACCTCAAATTGGACTATCAGAAATCCAGAAAAATCTAACAGTGCTCATTTTGAAGTAATCATTTAGGGGGCTAACATGCTAGATTTTTGTGTCTAAGATGATGTCTTGAATACTGTCTTCCAATTGGGAAGTCATCATTCCCCTTGTAATTCCCATTGCCATTGGAACACAGCAAGTCCTAGGTACAAAACTCGTCTCATTTATGAAAAAACTAACTCCGGCTTTTCTCAGCTTCTATTTTTACTGAACATTTATGTTTTCTCTACTTTCAGCTAAATCAATATAAAATATTGATTCTTTCTTTTAACATTTTGCCAAATAGTAGGACATTCATGAAATCAACAGCATGGACAAAAATTGTCCAATAAAGAAAGATTGCAGGTTTAACAGCAACAAAAATATGCCATTAAAAAGGCATGATCTTAACAAAATTCCTATTTAAGGTAGTTTTCCCTGTTGTCATGCATACCAGTCACATTAGCAATAAGTCAACTTGCTACCAAAAGTTATGAAGTTCTGGGAGTATATCAGATATATTCTCACCGCAAGTGTCTGGTAATTGTTAAATGTACCTTAATTTTACAAATTAGATAAAAATGAAAAGGAACTATCATAGAGGCAGGTTGAATTCTCAATCTGAAGGCACGCTAATTTGCCTTTCACAGGAAGCTGCTAGGCTGCCTGTGCCTCCAAAAGGTATCCAAGGACAGGTATTCCCAACCAAAGCCTGTGGACAAATGGCAAAGGAAATCAATTTTGACTAATTATCAGTTTCAAGTGGTTGATGAAGGCAGATATAGTCAATAGAAAGGGTATTTAATTTACAATGATATGTATGCATGACATCATAACTTCAGTATTTTCACATAATTTATTGCATTTTCACACTTTGTATAATGAATAATGACCATGGGTGATTATGGCTTTAGTTATTTACAGATGTTGTTATTGAGGTCCAGACAGGTTAAGAAGTATGGATGAGTGAGTGCCAATCCAGGCACCATAATCCACATCATTTCATCTGTAATCCGGTGCTCCTCCACTAAAGCACAATTTGTATCACACAGGAATCCACGAGTTAGCTTCACGAAGTTAGGAAAGAATAATAGATGGAATAAGTCTTCGGAGGACTATCATTCAGAGAGGCTGGTACAGTGTATTATTTTCTAAAACAAGCCTCTGGGACTTAATAAGAATTTAACAAAAATGGCAGGTCTTAGATTAAGAAGATGATGTCAATCAACTTTCAAACATTTCCTGTTTTCAAATTTAACGTAATTCCCATAACTTCTTTGGGGAGTAGGAATACACTAATAGAGGTCTAGCAGTTGCATTTATATTGGACACATCCAAAGTCATGTTTGTATAACAGGTATTTTTATAATTATTCCTCTGCATGTCTTATTTTTCTTATTACTTGCTACACCCTGCTGTCCCCAACTTTTCCATAAGACAGCCACTTCTTTGACAATATGTCCTGTCTTACCCTTTCATGAGCACTGACAGGGCTGAACTCAAAATAACTTGTCCACAAGGAACCCAAGAATTTCTTCTGGTTAAAATAAAAGGTCAAGAACTCATATTTTGCCATAACCTGAAACTATGCTTAGCCTAAACCTTTAAAGAGGTATGTTGTTTTGCTTTTACTTTCATTACCAAAATAAATCCAAGACTATTCTAAAATTTTGATCTATAAATACCTTGACATAATATTTATTAAAATCAACTGAAAAGATTCCTAAAGCAGATTCTATTTCAATTGTTAGAAAAAATGAAGTTGACGTAAATCTAGAAAAGGTTTCTGAATGCCAATTCACTTCATGCACAAATTTCTAGTATTTATACTTTTTCTGAGTATTTTTTTAAAATAAGTTTTTGCCACTCATATAAGTAGGACCTCATGTGTTAACTACCCAATAAAAATCAGGATATGTACAAATACATACGGGTTGTTCAAAAGGTTTTCCAACAGTGTTACTGGAAAAAAAATCTGGAGTCAAATAAGTTTGGAAATCCCAGGGNTATTTTTTTAAAATAAGTTTTGCCACTCATATAAGTAGGACCTCATGTGTTAACTACCCAATAAAATCAGGATATGTACAAATACATACGGGTTGTTCAAAAGGTTTTCCAACAGTGTTACTGGAAAAAAAATCTGGAGTCAAATAAGTTTGGAAATCCCAGGGTTAAACAAAATGAAGTAGATTTCTTGACTGCAAGACTTGTGAGAATGCCAATAAGTCTGTGAATCTTTAAATCAGCTGATTGTTGGCATATCACCAAATGTTCTTACCTTCTCTCACTTCAGTGAAAGCTGCATTTCTAAAACATCAGCCCATCCATCTATCCATTAAGTGCCTTTGGCTTACAGCCCTGTGTTTGGTTTCAGAGACACACGCGAATGTAAGGCTTACAACATCATGTGTATCATTCCTTTTAATGTCAATAAACAGCCCAGCATATTAAATATGTAGTAACACAACTAAACAGACCACCAGAAAATATGCACAAAAATGGATCAGATAAAAGGTTAAAATTAAAGATAACATTTATCTGGGACAGAAGCCAGCACACACTGAGCATTCACGCCCATTTAACGTGGTCTTCATTCCAGAGGAATATGACTTCTGTGATGAGATCACGAAGGTTAATACACAATTCAATTAGAGTTGAGGTCAACTTCCATCATGCTATTTCCAATAAACTATTCACACCAGCATTCATCATCCTACCCTTAATAAACTACACCAACCTCTGACATCTGACCCCCCAATAAACTATTCACATCAGCTTCCATCATCCCATCTTAAGAAATATTTACACCATTTTCATCATCCTATTCCCAATAAACCATTATCAATATACATCATCCTATCTCTTATAAAATATTTACACCAACTTCCTTCACTGTTCACAATAAATATTTACACCATATCCATCATCCTATCCCCCAATAAACTATATCAATTTTTTCCATCCTATTCACAGTAAAATGTTTACACCAACTCCTGCATCCTATATCCAATAAATATTTATACTAACCTTCATCATCCTGTCCCCAGTAAACTATTTATGTCAACTTCTTCTATTATCTTATTTCAGTAAACCATTTACACTGATTTCCATCATCTCATCCCCAATAAATTATTTGCATCACCTCCCATCATCTTATCCCCCAAAACTATTCTTCTTGTGGATTAATCCATGACTAGGGTAGCTGTACATTCTCACAAACATTTCCTTCTCCAACCACATTGCATTCATCACCCCTGGACCTTGGTCCAGCCATTCTTACTTGGAGTCACAAGCTTGACCATATCCTAAGATGAACTCAGTTTCAAGCTACTATGAAGACACCGGGCAAAGCTGAAGATCCCAGTTCAGTGATTGAGACAGAGAGACCTCCAGGACCTCACAGGGAGATCTGCACCTTGGATAAGAGCCTAGCATAGGCAGTACTGAGTCAGACCAACTACACAGGCCATGTGGTGCTCCATGTTTGATCTCTGTGTAAAGACTCTTCCTTAGATCAATCAAATGCCCAACACAATGTCATGTCCAAAGGCAGAAATATAAATCAGTCATCCCCATTCTTTTCTGTTTTCTTTGTAGACTCATCACCTAAATATATTGAAATACTTTTATATCTACGTATACTCTCTATCTATTATAGCCCTTTCCAGAAACGAGGTCTACATCCTTCCTGTCTGGTGTGTAAAGAATGGCTGTGGCATTTGTCCTAAAACTGTGACCTTCTGACTTCCAGGAATGTGTCCTGGTTGTGGTATTCTAAAATTAGATGAATAAAATATATAAGTGTTTCCATATGCCATGATTTTATAAATGTCAGTCATGAATTCCAGCTCCCTTAAACTTCCCAGAACAATCAACACCTACCCTAAGGCTCACTAATAAACTTTGCTTCTTCCAATTCTATACTGAGTCTTTAGAAGAAAATCCACCTTCCCAGGTCATTCAAAAGGAAAAATACATGGAAAATCACTTGCATATTCCTGAGGCAGCTGATTTCAGATCTTGAGGGCTACAGACATAAATTTGGGTTTATCATGCTTTGATATGCAAGGAGCTTTAAATCATATTGTTTTTGTTTTTTAGGCATACTTTGGATCTGAACATACTATCAGGTGATGTTAAAGATTGGCCTCTCTGTGATTATGGATATTTTGAAGGTTTATCTCTAAGAAAACATGCTGAAAGCAGTGAGAGGCAATGTATACCCTAGTTTTGTTTTGTATGTTTTTAAGAGTAAGAGCACCTATTTGAGATCAGAGAAGAACAAAGTAAATTTCTGAGAGAAAGAGAATACCAGGGAAGTTGGGGAGCAAGGTAGATGATCTTTCACAAAATAGAACTTGAATAGTAAAATAGTTTGCAAACTATCAAATAGAATTCTTCTAAATATATATTTTCTATAATATATTAGGTGAAAAATGGTACAAAATAATCCATATAGAATGCTGACTTCTGTGTTGGAAAGATGGTTAAATAGAACTACATATTCATTTTCATATTTGCATTAAGGAAACACCAGAAGAATATACACAAATCTAATAATCTAATAGATGATTACCTGAAAACAACTGATGAAATGTTAGTATGAAATGTCACAGCACAAAATGTTTATTTTGAGTTTTGAACTACTTGAACAGCTTACTAATGTTAACATTAAGTAAGATTTAAAAGTTCAAAAGTAAGTTGCATTTAACTTGATATTAAAAAGATGCAGATTAAAGATTCATTCCTGATTTTTAGTAGATCTCTAATATTCAAGACATAGTTCTGATCAAGATGAAAGTATTAATTGAGGCTAATATTTTGGGGGTGGGCAGGCATGATTCAAACTATCTGCTATCTATGAGGAGTTCCTTATAGGCATAGAAGGTGAAACATTGAATGTGCCCACTTGAGATATATAGATACAGGTAGATATAGATATATTGCATTACTCGAGATTCTCTATGAAAAAAATACTCAGGCAGAACAAGTATTTTCAAAAAATGAAATTTTGTACGAAATATCACAGCAAGTCTAAGGATCAGAGTAATCTCTTACTCAATAATTTTCAAATAATATGCCCAGATTATCTAACAAGCCCTCAAGGGAAACTACAAAAGAGAGGTCCAGAATATAATTGTAGTGTCAAGAAAGTTCAGATCCA
>NW_016816960.1:2890659-2897330 GCF_001698545.2 Rhinopithecus bieti
ATTTGTCCTAAAACTGTGACCTTCTGACTTCCAGGAATGTGTCCTGGTTGTGGTATTCTAAAATTAGATGAATAAAAATATATAAGTGTTTCCATATGCCATGATTTTATAAATGTCAGTCATGAATTCCAGCTCCCTTAAACTTCCCAGAACAATCAACACCTACCCTAAGGCTCACTAATAAACTTTGCTTCTTCCAATTCTATACTGAGTCTTTAGAAGAAAATCCACCTTCCCAGGTCATTCAAAAGGAAAAATACATGGAAAATCACTTGCATATTCCTGAGGCAGCTGATTTCAGATCTTGAGGGCTACAGACATAAATTTGGGTTTATCATGCTTTGATATGCAAGGAGCTTTAAATCATATTGTTTTTGTTTTTTAGGCATACTTTGGATCTGAACATACTATCAGGTGATGTTAAAGATTGGCCTCTCTGTGATTATGGATATTTTGAAGGTTTATCTCTAAGAAAACATGCTGAAAGCAGTGAGAGGCAATGTATACCCTAGTTTTGTTTTGTATGTTTTAAGAGTAAGAGCACCTATTTGAGATCAGAGAAGAACAAAGTAAATTTCTGAGAGAAAGAGAATACCAGGGAAGTTGGGGAGCAAGGTAGATGATCTTTCACAAAATAGAACTTGAATAGTAAAATAGTTTGCAAACTATCAAATAGAATTCTTCTAAATATATATTTTCTATAATATATTAGGTGAAAATGGTACAAAATAATCCATATAGAATGCTGACTTCTGTGTTGGAAAGATGGTTAAATAGAACTACATATTCATTTTCATATTTGCATTAAGGAAACACCAGAAGAATATACACAAATCTAATAATCTAATAGATGATTACCTGAAAACAACTGATGAAATGTTAGTATGAAATGTCACAGCACAAAATGTTTATTTTGAGTTTTGAACTACTTGAACAGCTTACTAATGTTAACATTAAGTAAGATTTAAAAGTTCAAAAGTAAGTTGCATTTAACTTGATATTAAAAGATGCAGATTAAAGATTCATTCCTGATTTTAGTAGATCTCTAATATTCAAGACATAGTTCTGATCAAGATGAAAGTATTAATTGAGGCTAATATTTTGGGGTGGGCAGGCATGATTCAAACTATCTGCTATCTATGAGGAGTTCCTTATAGGCATAGAAGGTGAAACATTGAATGTGCCCACTTGAGATATATAGATACAGGTAGATATAGATATATTGCATTACTCGAGATTCTCTATGAAAAAAATACTCAGGCAGAACAAGTATTTTCAAAAAATGAAATTTTGTACGAAATATCACAGCAAGTCTAAGGATCAGAGTAATCTCTTACTCAATAATTTTCAAATAATATGCCCAGATTATCTAACAAGCCCTCAAGGGAAACTACAAAAGAGAGGTCCAGAATATAATTGTAGTGTCAAGAAAGTTCAGATCCAGAACAAGTTGACCGCCACACAAAAATGCTAAAATTACAACAGAAAAGTGTTTATAATGTTATAGTTGCTGCAGAAGAACACCACCTGTTGCTTGCTGTAGAACATACACTTTTCACGTAGACAAAGAGACAAAGCTCAATTTCTCTTCTGCTTTACGTCGGTGCTAGGCTGGACAGAATAGAATGAGCATGGTTAGGAAGGAGTGGCAGTTTTTGGCATTTTGCAAGTTGCCTGCCCAATGTTCGTTGTCGTCACCTTCAGTTTGAGTAGTCCTCTTGCTTTGTTCTGAGTTACAATATAACCAACTAGAATAGGACTTCATCGTCCAACCTGCCATAAAGCTGGGTGATGCTCTGTGTGACATGGATCTACCCAGTGATCTTTAAAAGGAAGCCATTGCCTTGGCTTGGACAAGTGTGCCTTGCTATGATATGAACTTATCTGGCTTATCCCTTGTATTCCCCTATTTTTCCTTCTCCCATTCTGGAATGGAGACGAAATCACTGGAGCTACAGCTGTCATGTTGTGACCATCATGGAGACAGAGACCAAAGAGAGTGGCACCAAATGTGTCCCTAATATTTCTGAATCCCTAAGCAAAAAATAGGCTCATGTCTCCTTCCAGAATTCTTATTAAATGACAACAGGAACCGAAATTGTTTGATAATCATATTAACAGGAGATAACATTTCATCAGCAGCCACTATGTGTCAGCTCTTTTCTGGAAACATCTCCTCTACTAGCAAATTTCATGCCCACCACACCCCTATGAAGTATATGCTACAATTGTTCCATCTTACAGAGGAGGAAAAGCCGCGGTTGCCCACATTAACACGGAGAGTAAGAAGCAGAGTGGAAATCTGAAGTCACAGAGTCTGGCTTTGAAGGCTTACCCACTAGGCTACACTGGGCTTCCAAGCCCAGCTTCCTCATAGAGCACCTGCCCACTTCTGAAGCTGGTACTCTGAGAGTCACAGCAGGATGCAATTCTAATAATCCACTAGGAGTACAATCCTGGTAAAAGAACACCTAAAGCATTTTGAATCTGCTTAAAACTCTGGCCTCAACAATTACCACCTGAGACATTGAGAGAATGTGTTGAAGACATCAAAGTAATATTGCCATCTTTGAAGAATCTTGATCAATGGGAAGGTTGAGAATATATATAAGGACGGGGATAACTATAAGAACTTCTTTTATGGCTTTGACCTAAAAAATATATTAAACATAATTCTTGACTCATGAATACTCTCATCATTAGTCCTGATATGACCTATTTGTTATTGTGTTTATAGTAATATAATAGGCACCCACAAAAAAATATAATTATAAAAATAACCGATTTGTGCTGTTTGGTTCCTCTATTCCATCTCCCTGCATTCCTCTGCCCAGAGAAACTGTTATCCTTAATCTTGTATTCATCACTTTCTTGCTTTCTTTGTATTAAGTCTTACTGCAGAACTATCTATTTCTAACATATACACATACGTATATCTATGGTTAGTGCTTAATTTCTATTTAGTTTCTTAAACTACTAAAACATGTTGAATGCTTTAACTTTTGAAGAATGTGAGCATTTTTAAGTCATCCCTCTCATGACCACTTTATTAGATCCCACTGGACTCTATGAAACCAGGTCAGGAAACTAAATCCAGCCATCCACTTGTGTTTGTAAAGATAGCTACTGTAAACCCATTCGTTTACATATTGATCATGGCTGGGCTTGCGACAACAGCACAGCTGAGTAGTTGTAACAGAAACCTTATGGTCCGCAAAGCCAAAAATGTTTACCATCTGCCTATACAGAAGACATGCACTGACCCCTGCTCGGCCGCCATATTGCTACAAAGATAAGCAATGTAGAGTCTCCGTGTCAAGGAGCCCTCAGCCCAGAATGATACAGATCTAAGAGTAGCACGAAATGGAATGCAGTGAACACCATTCACAGAACAAGGACAGAGCATGTGGACAATAAGGAGGATGCCTCTAGCCATTCCGGGAGCAGGTTAAGAAAGTTTCAACAAAAAGATGACATTGACTGGGGCAGGGGATGGAGAGGGCATTAGAAAGAGGCGGGAAAGTAGGGAAAGAAACAACAAAGAAGGGGAGAAGGATGTGGATATAGGGAAAGAACTGGTTTATCTTGAAAACCAGAATATCGTTTGTCCTACAGGAAATACAGAAGCAAATATAGAAGGACCAGCATTCTACTCTCTACTTTTAACAGTTTGACTTTTTTAGATTCCACAGGTAAGTGAGATCAGACTCTGAGGAGATGTTGGTCAAAGAATACAAAATTTCAGTTAGACAGAAGTAATAAATTCAAGAAATGCACAGTTAATAATAATGTATGCTTGAAAACTGCTAAAAGAGTAGAATTTTAAGTGTTCGCCCTGTTAAAGCAAACTAAATATGGCCTGAGAAGGACTCCGTACTTCTATATATGAGTCCGTGTGGATGAACTGTGACCTAGCTTAATTGTCAGACAAAATTGAAAACCTAACCTAGTAGTATGTGCCTGTAACAATAGCTGAGTGTTGGCCAATTCCAGCTGCCATACTTCAACCACTCATAGACTGCTCAATGTTCAAACTGCGTTCAAATCATGCAAACGCTGAGCTGCAACCAATCTCACTGTTTCTGTACCTCACTTTCAATTCCTGTACGTCACTTTACCTTTTGGTCTATAAATTCATTCTGACCCTGAGGCACCCCTGAAGTCTCTCTCAGTCTTCTGTGATTCTGGGGACTGCCTGATTCGCGAATTGTTCATTGCTCAATTAAATTTCTTTAAATGTATCTTGGCTGAATTTTTTTAATCAGCCTGCCAAATAAATAATAAGTAGGTGAGTTCATCGATATGTTATTTTAACTGCTTTGCAATGTACACATACATCAAAACATCACATTGTATACCATAAATACATATTATATATAATTTTATTTTCAATTAAAATTGAATGGAAGGATTCCCTATTTACTGGCAACAGCCCCTCACCCTCATGGCACCAGTTTCCTCTGCAAGGGAGTGCTTGTGACCCCACTCTCCCACTCTGAGCAAAGAGAATCGCTGAATTAAATGATCTAGTTTACCTTCTAATCCTGACTCCCTGGGAAATATTACTAATTGGAGAAAAAATACCTTCTTCCCTGTCTTTTGAACAGCAGACTTGCTATTATTTCAAATCATCGATTCACATAGCCATTCCATTTTCCTCCCAAAAATATTTATTGATACCTGCCCCCCCAAAAAAAAACCCCAACAACTATGGTTGTATATCATAGCTGAGCATGGCCAATTAATCCAAGGAGCCTTTCAAAGTATAAAATGACATTAAATATAATGAACTTTAGTTTACTTAAACTAAGAAAATATTTGATGTGCCATACAGGAATCATTTTGGTGAGGTAGATGCACTTGAAGGAGGTTGGTATGGAAGAATAAATTCTCTAGCCTCTGTCCGGGAGAGAGACCTTAGAAAGGAATAATTTCTAAAAACACTGAAAAGTTACAAGGATCTTTCATATAAACTACCTCTTGCAAAACAAGGACAGTTGCAGCTACGAGTAAATGGTGGTGGTTTCTCCATTTCTCCACCATCTGTATCTGTCATATTTATTTCCCTAAAAATCCTGAGTACTTTTTTGAGGAAGTTGACACATACATCCATGGGCACGCAACTGTGAATTTGTCTTCTACAAAGCAGGAAATCTCACACAAAATTGCATCTAAGAGATTGGTTAGGGGTTTGTCGGTTCAACTGTGTTTTGTAGCTGATGAGTTCTACATAAAATTATGAAAGAGATGTATTAATAGACACTTCTCTTTTTTTCTTGAATACTAAGTACTTGTTATTTGTCAAGGTAACAGATTGGCTGTGCCGAATATATTTATTTTGAATGTGCGTGTATTTAAGTATTGTTGATTTTATTATAGAACACCCAGGGTAGAGGCCAGGCATGGGGCTGACACCTATAATCCCAGCACTTTGAGAAGCCAAGGAGTTTGAGGCCAGCCTGGTCAGCATGGTAAAACCCCATCTCTACTAAAAATACAAAAATTAGCTGGGCATGGTGTCATGAACCCGTAGTCCAAGCTACTTGGGTGGCTGAGGCAGGAGAATCACTTGAACCTAGGAAGCAAAGGTTGCAGTGAGCTGAGATCACACCACTGCACTATGGCCTGGGTGACAGAGCAAGATTTTGTCTCAAAAGAAAAAAAAAAACAGTGTCTAAGGTACAGACTATGAATATGCCTCAGAATTCAGATACACCTGAATCCTGTTTAAGAGAAGAAAGAAGATGAGAGTAGAAAGCATCATGAAGCTTAGGAAGTGGCAGGACCACTCATCTGTGTATTTATTCATGTGCCAAACCAGGGGCATAAAGGCAGAGAACTATATTGGTTAAAGTGGCTGTTGTAAAGACAAATACACTCTGCAGCATAGCTGTGCTTTTCCTATTTCATGTAACAGATGGTGAATTATAAGACTGGTGAACATTTGTCAGTCTGTTCAGGAAACACAAAAACTTATTTCTAATTTGTGAAAAAATAAATATAAAATTTCAGCAATGTATTATGACAACACTTATTCTAGTTTTATAGGCAGCTGCCATTTTTCCCAGTTGTCAAGATATTGGAACACAAATATTATTAGAGTATTACACTTGAAAAATAGTTATTCTACACTTCTCATATTATGCAGTTTATGATCTACTTCACTGTCATCGCTATGGAGTTAATTCTTTCTTTGAAGCCACTTCAATTTTACTTATTTTAAATGTTTCTTTCACACTTTTCTAAAGAGGGGTGATTATAAATCATTCTGATTTTATTTCTTAATATATTGCTCAGTATTCCCAGCTAAATCATACTACTGTGTGCTAAGAACTTCATGCTAATCCAATTCATTCATTCTTTTACTTCAGTTTTGAATCAAAATGGAATTTTATTAATCCGAACATTGTTATCTACTAGGTTCAGTTTGTACTAAAATGAAAGATTTTTATTGTTGACTCTTGAAGGACAAATTTATTATTTATTATTTGTTATCAATTTTTGATATAAAGTTTTGCAACTTTGATATCAAAGAATTTGGTATTTGAAAGTGTGTTAGTTCTACCCTGTCTAAAGTTCTTCATCATATAATATAGATAGAAAATCCACAATAAACTTATAAGCATTACAATGAAAATTATAAACATTGTATTTGATATAAAGTGTATAAA
>NW_016816960.1:2898035-2906219 GCF_001698545.2 Rhinopithecus bieti
AAAAAAAAAAAAAAAAAAAAAAATCCTGTCTTCTCCACCACCATCACTACCACCATGACCATGCATTAAAAAGACCACACTTTACCATCATAACTGAAGAAAGTGGTCTTGAACTAGAAATCCTGCTTACAAAATGCCAAGAAATTGGGGAAAAAATTAAAGCAATTGCAAACAAAGCTACTGTAAAAAGAAAACAGGAAAGGCAATCCATGCTATTCTAGCTGGTAGGAATTCTCACTCCAAGCAGGAAAAAATAAAAGTAGAACGCTCCATTTCGTCCTTATATTCTGCAACACTGAGACAACAGTATTTCTACAAAGTCCAAATGTGGTCACTGACCTACAACAATCTCTGGTAAACAACACCGTAGAGTCCCAGTTCCCCAGTTTCTTGAGAACAACATCTAAGAGCAGGGAAGCACCTGCTTGGGGCCAGAATTTTAGGTGCTCACAGTTTCACTGGTTGACCTTTGCATGGCTATTCTTTGAATGATGGCTTCTCCGAACATGAAGCATGTCTAATATTTGAAAAGGAAATCTAAATTATGAAACACTCAAAATCTCTCCCACAGTTTTCACTACAAAGTAAAACTAGGCAACAGGCAATCTTACTTCTTCCTTGAATACTTATTGCAGAAGGCATATCACAGCTGCCGAAGTCATAGAAAGAAAAGCGGGGTATTTCCAAAGTAACATTTCACAAGTGAGAGTTTGAAAAATGAGACACTTAAAACATTCCATTTACTGTGTATCTCCCAATGGACTTTGGGTGATATTTGATTGGCACTTACAAAAGTTTTCCATGGGAGTAATCATATCCTTTCTCTCTCTCTCTCTCTCTGTGTGTGTGTGTGTGTGTGTGTGTGTGTGTGTGTGTGTGTGTGTCTCCCTCTTTCTTGGTCTCCCATTCCCTTTCTCTCACGCTCTCTCTCCCTCATCCCATTCCACATTTAGAAAGGCTTGGTGGATTGGAGTTGCCTGCTGACACTCCAAACCACCACATACCTCCAGGTCTACCAAGCTTTGAAGTTGCTGAGTGTCTGGGTAATGCTTCATCAAGGACTAACTACATCATATTTTATTACGTGAGGATGATTAACAAGATGAAGACTCATGAGGGCAGCCTCATCACACCGGATGTTAAAATATGCAACAAATTCACTATCAAGAAGACTATAGTCCAGCGTGGTGGCTCACTCCTGTAATCCGAGCACTTTGGGAGGATGAGGCTGGTGGATTGCTTTAGGTCAGGAGTATGAGACCAGCTTGGGCAACACGGTGAAATCCCATCTCTACTAAAAACACAAAAATTAGCCGGTTGTCATGGCGCGAGCTACTCTCAAGGCTGAGGCATTAGAATCGCTTGAACCCAGGAGGTGGAGGTTGCAGATAGCCCCACTGCACTCCAGCCTGGGTGACAGAGGGAGGCTCTGTCTAAAAAAAAAAAGAAAAAAGAAAAAAAAGAAAAGATTATCAAACTGGCATAAGAATAAAGAACGTAATGGAATAGAATAGAAAGTAAAGAAATACAGCCAAGGATATATAGAAATGTAGTATAGGATGAAGTTAGACCTCATATCATTTGGACAATAGTGGACTTTTAAAAAAATGGCATTATGACAAATGTGTGCAGCCATTTAAGAAAAGGTAAATTTAGATCCACCCATCACACCATACTCAAAAAAGAATCCCCAATGTAACATATATCTAAAGTTTTAAAGTTTTTTTAAAAAATGAACTACAAAAGAACTAGCAGGAAAGGTGGAAATTTTTTTCTATGACCCGGATGGAGGAAAATGGCTTTTTATGACATAGAACCCATATCAATAAGAGAAGACTGATAAATGTGAGTACATTTTTAATAACTCTACATTGCATAAAATGTCATAAGTAAAAATCCAGTGACAAATAATGTGGAAATATTTGGAGGGTTTGTAACAGATAAGTGGCTAATATTCTCCATATATAGAAACTTATTTGAAAAAACAAGGAGGAAAGAGACATGTTTTAAGAATAGGCAAAAGCACAAATAAATAACTAGCAAAAAGACCTTTTAACAAACTAACAGAGGGATAGAAAATCAAATATCGCATGTTCTCACTTATAAGTGGGAGCTGAATGATGAGAACACATGGACACATAGAGGGGAACAACGCATACTGGGGCCTTTCGGAAGGTGGAGGGAGGGAGGAGGGAGAGGATCAGGAAAAATAGCTAATGGGTACTAGGCTTAATACCTGGATGATGAAATAATCTGTACCACAAACCCCCATGACACAAGTTTACCCATACAATAAATCTGAACTTGTACCCCTGAACATAAAATAAAAGTTGAAAAAATCAAGTTAGAAAAAACAAATGACCTTAAGCTTATGAAAAGATGTTGAACTTTACTCACAGTAAAAGGAATGCAAATGAAAACAATATTTTTAGAGGGGAGGCTCCTCATGAATTTTCATTATAAACGGTTGCTTTTTTGATCAAAAGAATCAGGAATAGTGGGATCATTTAGGACCAATACTTCAGTTGACTTGTGGGTATTCCTTTGTCTTTTGGAGATTTCAGCTAATCCAAGCAGTTTTCAAACCACTGATATTCTCTCGAATGTAACTTTTGTGCACTGTTGGAAATACACAGACCGACACACTCAATATCTGCATTGCAGAAATGCACAAAGCTACCTTGATTTTTCATTACTGATGACATGGGTTGTTAAATTATCTCCTCTATAATTGAGCATAGTGAGTATTAGGCTTTTAGAGTGAAATGCTTTATTATTGTTTTTATAAACAAATGAAAACCTGATGGAGAATTATTTGGCTTGCTGATAATCTATTTCACTCTCAGGTAAAGGTAATTTTATGTTCAATTAATCTCAGGAGGAGGGACCAGCTGTCTCACATAAGGCCCTGTTGCCAATTTATGTGTATTGTTTCAAGTAATGACCTGACCCGAACTGTCATTAAAAAAGCACATATTTAACCAAATATTCTGTCTCCAAGTAGCCCCTATGTCTAGCCTGGATAGTTCATAAGAATTTTTAAATGAGTAAGAGCTGTCTGAAATATGTTTCCTGCTGTAAAATATACTCTTGAAAGCACCTATGAGTTCATCATGGGTCTAATTGATAACAGATTGTTAGTAAATCATTGTTTAAATTTCCTTGCAATGCAAGTATTTTAATTCTTATTTTTAATTGTTCCTATCAATGCAACATAAAAAGCTTTCTGATAAATTTTCTGTTGACAATGGTTAGAAATGTGTAAGTACGATAAAAATCTTCACTGATCAAAACTCCCTTTTTTTTTTATTTAGCAAGATTTATAAGAAAGAGGCAAATATTTAGGATTTTAAACAATCAGACCCTAAAAAAGTTAGAATGTATACTCTGCCCTAATTCCTATCTTCCCAATTTTTGATTACAAAGATAATTAAAATTGAATTTTATTATGAAAATATTATAAATGGATATAAATTGTTAATGAATTATGAGTGCATATAGGACTGTCATAACATATCTTCACTGTATAAATATATCTTAATTTCTTTTAAAAATGAGTTCAAGGCCAGGTGCGATGGCTCATGCCTGTAATCCCAGCACTTTGGGAGGCCGAGGCAGGAAGATCACTTGAGGTCAGTAGTTCCAGACCAGCCTGGCCAACATGGTGAAACCCTATCTCTACCAAAAATACAGAAATCAGGAGGGCATGGTGGCACATGCCTGTAGTCCCAGCTACTCAGGGAAACTGAGGAATGAGAATCGCTTGAACCTGGGAGGTGGAGGTTTCAGCTAGCCAAGATCATGGCACTGCATTTCAGCCTGGGTGACAAAGCAAGACTGTCTCAAAAAATTTTTTTTAAAAAAGAGTTTAAGTCTGTTTGGCAATATTCACCATTTGAAAATAGATTATTGACAGGGAGTCTATTAAGGAAAGATATGCTTTACAGACACGCGCTTAATCGTTAAATTTAGTTTTTAGACAATTGGCAAAATCATTTTAGGATGATGATGACTAAATCAATAAAAACGAAAAGGAGAAACAATTTGCCTTGATATATACTTTCTGCCTTAAAATATAATTAGAATTTCTTGCCTTTAACAGTGGTTCACTATATTAGATCATAAATATCATAGGTCATTAATTTGAAAATGCGCACTCAATCAAAGCTATTCTGCTGGCGTACAGGTTTAATTTTTAGGCCCAATTTAGCTTTTTATTTTTGCCTGCATCATACTCTGCACCCATCCCCCATTACACATACACCCATTTCAGTCTATCTTCTAGCCTGTCACTGTAGAGCGACTCTAAGACTGGCGAATTTAACTTATTGCGCCTTCTTGTTCCTGCAATATTCTTCTAATTTACTATCAAACTACCTGGTCTTGACTTTATCATTGTAAGGCATGAGCATGGAGTTGGTCAACATCAGAGACGCCAACTCTTGATTCATCAATGCCCCAATCTTTGATCAGGCTAGAAATGGGCCTACATTCTATATTCTTTGCTTGATGAAGAAATATAGGCCCTTAGTTGCGAAACAGTCTTGATTATTTCATCTGCCACAGAAGGCCTAAAAAGTAGGCTCGTGGCCCAGTATATTCAATACCTGGCTCCTTGCTGCTCCTTAAATATCAAGTTACACTCTCTGTGTCGTGCCATGGTGTGCTGTGGTGTGTGCTGTGTGTGGTATTTTATGTGCAGGGAATTGAAGTTTTTGCTGTATTTGTGAGCGTCTAGTTTCTCAAGTATCCTACTCTGTTTCCTTGCAATCTGTTTCTCTATCATTCATGGCAATATTGTGATGTCGTTGGATTACTATAGCTTTATGGTATATCTTCAATTAAGTAGTGTAGTAGCTGTTTAGGACCTTCAAATTGTTCTTTTTTAATTTTTTGTAGGCTATTCCAGCGGTTTTTAAATTTACAAATAAATTGTTAGAATAAGCCTTGCCAATTTTGAGAAAAAAAAAACAGTTGGATTTTGACTGCCCCACGCAATCTGGTGGGTTTGAAATCTATCAATTGATGTGGGCAGAACCAGTATCTTGACCACAATGAGTCTTCCCAACCATGAACAAAGTATATCTCCCCATTGATTAAGGTTTTCTTTAACTTCTCTCAGTAAAGTTTTGTAGTTTTCAGTATACAAGTCTTTCTTGCACATCTTCTATAGGAGTTATCCCTAAGAATTTCATATTGTTGATGTGGTTGTTGTTAATATTGTTTTCTTAATTTCAGTTTTCAAATGCTTATTGCTAGGATATATAAATACAACTTGTTTTTGTCCATTGATCTTTATCTTGCAATGTTTCTAAACGCACTTAATAATTATAGTAGCTGTTTGGTGTATTCAATCAGATCTTCTACATGGATGACCATGTCATCTGCAAAGGAAGACAGTTTTGACTCTTCCTTTCCAATCTGGAGAATTTTTATTTTCATTATTTTACTGACTACAATCTCCAGTACAATGGTGAGTAGAAGTTGTGAGAGCAGACATACTTGTCTTGTTTCCAACTTGGGGTGGAGGGAAAGAATAATTCACCATTATGTTATTAGTTGCAGGTTTTATGTAGATGCTCTTTATCAAGTTGAGAAAACTGATTCCTTTTCTAATTTTGATAACAACTTTTAAAATCAGGAGTGGATGTTCAATTTCAATGATTATTTTATTCAAATGTTAAGGCAATCTTCTTTAATGTTAATATGGCATTGGTTGGTTTGAATGTTAAAACGACCTTATATTTTAGAATTATTCCTTCTGGTCATGACTTAATTATCTTTTATGTAGTTTTGCTACAATTTGTTAAAATGCATTTAGAAATGTTGTCTCTATGGTTATGAGGAATATCAGTCTGTTGTTTTATTTCCTTGTGCTGCCTTTTGTGCAATGTTATATGATAGTATACATCCATTTTTCCTTCCCAGAATATGCTATCATTGTAATGCATTTTAGTTCTAAATATCTTATAAACCTCACAATACATTCCTATTATTTTTCTTTAATCAATTATCTCTTTAAAACACATAAAGATAAAAGTCTTATCGTTTTATCAATTATCTACCATTTCTGCTGCTCCTCCTGCTGTTGTGTACAACTCAAATTTCCATCTAATATCAATCCCTCTGCCTAAAGGAATTCTTCGGACATGCACTGTACTGCATGTCTGCTGATCATGAATTCTTTCTGGTTTTAAATGTTTGGAAGTGTCTTTTCTTCACCTTTGCTTGATTTGAAGATATTTTTGCTGGGTATAGAAGTCTGTACTTATTATCTGTAATAAGTATAGATTTATTTATTTATTTATTTATTTATTTATTTATGAGACAGAGTCTGCCTCTGTCACCCAGGCTGGAGTGCAGTGACACGATCTCGGCTCACTGCAAGCTCTGCCTCCCATGTTCATGCCATTCTCCTGCCTCAGCCTCCTGAGTAGCTGGGACTATAGGCGCTCACCACCATGCCTGACTAATTTTTTGTATTTTTTTTTTTTTTCAGTAGAGACGGGGTTTCACTGTGTTAGCCAGGATGATCTCCGTCTCCTCACCTCGTGATCCACCCACCTCAGCCTCCCAAAGTGCTGGGATTACAGGTATGAGCCACCGCACCTGGCCTAAGTATAGACTTATTATCTGTAATAAGTATAGACTTCTATATCCAGCAAAAATATAGATACTTATTAGAAGTACCATAAGTATGTTTCTTCTCTGTCTTTTTGCTTACATTATTAGTGACAGGAAATCCAAAGTTATTCTCATCTTTGTTCTTCTATACGTAATGTGTTTTTTCCCTCTGGCTGATAGTTATATTTTGTCTTTATCACTAATTTTGAGCAATTTGATTATGATGTGCCTTGGTAAAATTTTCCTCAGCTTTCTTGTGCTTAGAGTTGGTTGAGATTACTGTGTCAATAGGCTGATAGCTATTTTAAATTTTTTGAAAATTTCTTGCCATTATTTCTTCAAGTGTGTGTGTGTGTGCGTGTTTGTGTGTGTGTGTGTGTGTGTGCTCCCCTTTCTTTTCCTTTGAGTATTCCAATTACTCACCTATTAGGATATTTGAAGTTGTCCCACAACCCATTGATGCTCTTTTCATTTTTACTTTTTTTTCTCTGCGTGTTTCATTTTAGATAGTTTCCATTGCTATGCATTCAAATGCAGTAAGCTTTTCTCTTCTTCTTCTTCTTTTTTTGAGACCGAGTCTTGCTTTTCACCCAGGCTGAAGTGCAATAGTGTGATCTCGGCTGACTGCAACCTCTGCCTCCCGGGGGTTCAAGCGATTCGCCTCCCTCAGCCTCCAGAGTAGTTGGGATTACAGGCACCAGCCACCACACCCAGCTAAATTTTGTATTTTTAGTAGAGACGGGGTTTCACCATGTTGGCCAGGCTGGTCTCCAACACTGCGACAGGCCCAAATGCTGTAAGCTTTGAATGTCAGAGATGGTGAATTTTACCACTTTGAAGGTTGGGTTTTGTTTTGTTTTGTTTTGTTTTTTTAATTCCTCTAAAATTTCTTAGGTTTTATTCTGGGCTTGAGTGAAGGAATTTTGAATGAGATTGATCTCTTAGGTTCTGCTTTTCAGGTTTGTTAGGCAGGACTTGATTAGAGCTCAGGTTGTTGCTAATCTTTTCTTCCTTACTAAAGCAAGACCAACCTCAAAACTTTATACAATGTCTCATGTATTTAGGGAATTTTTTTCCTTTTGGCTAGTGAAAACAGGCATCATGTACAGCCCTTTGTGAACTTTGAACAGTGTGCTGATTCTTTTGGATGTTTATATCTCCATGCTTGGGTAATTTTCTCATATGCATGCTGCATCAGCAATTGGTTAAATACTCAACAGGGATACTCTGCTGGCTTTTTTTTTTTTTTTTTTGAGGGGCAGTTCTCTGTACATCTCTCTTTTCTCCTGTAACCCTGTCCTTCAAATTCTAGCTGCCTTGTTCTCTCTAAACTCTCAGGTTCATCACTTCAAATCAGATAGTCCACTGGGTTCTGTGTGAGTTCCCCTACTTGTACCATTGCCTGGAATCTCTCTCAATGCAGAAGTTATGCAATCAAAAGTTTTCACCTCATTTATTAGCTCTATTTCTGGAATCACTTATCTGTTGATTGATATCCAGTGTCTTAAAAACCATTATTTCATGTATCGTCTTTGTTTCTTTCTGATGGGAAGGTAATTT
>NW_016816960.1:2907237-2916257 GCF_001698545.2 Rhinopithecus bieti
CTGGCATATAATAAGTACCATATTCGTTGTTTAAAAAAATGGTAACTCTAAAAAGGAATTATAAATGTTGCAGTGGAATAATGGGAAAGTACTATCTGTGATTTCAGGAACCATTATGTAGACAAATAGCTCTCTCATTCCAGTTGTAATGGTTTTATCAATAAATTATGCTTAAATCTTTTATAGCATTATATCACATCAGTATTTTTTAAATGGCTCATCCTGACAGATGGAAATTAAATCATTAATCTTATTTTTAATTCAGAATTCTAATGATACTTGTGACTAAATACATACAGAGTAATTATCCACCCTCCAGCCACTTACTAACAAAAGAAAAGAGCTTTTTTTTTTCTTTTCAGAGGAAAAAGATAAACATGTACTTAAAGGGAAAATGTTAAATGGTCTGATAGAGGAATAAGGTCAGTGTCCAGAAATGAATACATCTAGTGAATTTAGTGGAAGGCATTTCTTAACCTCTCCTCTTTGAAATTGGATGTGTATCAGGTATTTCCCTGGAGAGTAGGACAAAGAGGCCCGATTTTTCAAATGGACCAAATGAAGAACCAGGAGTAGAATTCTGATTACCCAATCATTTTCTGACTTGAATCCTTTTGCATATAAATGTTCATATTGCCCCTTCCACCATTTTATAATTTCAATCCAAAAGTTATAACCTAAAATCATCAAGATGTAGCTACCTTATGGATTTAAAGGAGACATGAGTTTTAGTGAACTCTCTTTGAGGATCAGAACTGGACACATGAGTTGGGAAAACATGGTGTTATCATAGGACATTTATTTGGGCATTTTTATATTGTTTGGATTCTGAAAGGTCACTTGACTCAGAGCAAGAAAATTTGGGTTTGATTAAGTTTCAATTCACCCATATGAAAGGGTGAGATCCAGGTCATTAAATGTGTATAAACTCGGAGAAGTAAGCGAGGCGTGGATAGACTTCAGTGGCTTTGTAATGTGTTAACTTGGCTTTGCTGAATTAAATTTCCAAGAACGCTCTTTCTTATATATTTTCCCTTTTTGCATGAATCTCTGCAAGGGAGATTCTTGGAGGATGAGGAATGTAGAAAGAAAGCAGCAGCCACTTTGCGGGTTGCACACTTAGTCACACATCTGCCGAATCACCTTGTTGGCATGAAGCAGCAGCCAGGTCTGCAACTGCCCCACCTGTTCCTGGATCCTCCTTCGGCATCTCTGATTCCTAAGCCAGGTGTGTGTGTTTAGCTCTGTAAGACAGGCTTCTGGATTCTGCAGTTCTGCAGTTCTTCATTACCAAGGTCAGAGGCAACGGTAAGACATACGTTTTAGTCCATTTGTCTTAGCCCGTTTGGGATGTTACAATAAAATACCATGGACTTGGGGCTTGGAAACAACAGAAACTTAATTCTCACAGGTCTGGAGGCTGAGTGTTGAGGATCAAAGCACTGATAGATTCTGTGTCTGATGAGGACCCACTGGTCCATAGATGGCTCCTTCTTCTTGTGTCCTCATCTGGTCAAAGGAGCAAGGGAGCTCTCTAGGGTCTCTTTTACAAGGACACTCATCCAATTGATGAGGCTCCACCCGCATGACCTCACCACTTGGCAAATGCTCCACCTTCTAATACCATCACTATGGGGATGAGGATTTCAACATGTGAATTTTGAGGAAATGGAAATATTCAGACCATAGCAGCACCATCTTTGTATGGCTGCAAGTCGCACTTGTGGGCTCCAGACTGCTCCCAACCTCTCCCACTTCACGGGCATCTTCCCTTCCTGACTGCCTGCCCTATAGACGTTTGGCTCCAGCATTAAATTTGCAAAGACAACAGGCTTAGGGAGGCAGCTCAAACAGTTCCTCAAGTTGTTAAAGTCAAATCTCTATAACAAATACATTATACATATACGTATATACACATATATACACTCACACACATATATACATATATACACACACATACATTTTCTAGAAATTCTGCTTTGTTGACATTACCCTGATTGATTTACAGGAAGAGGAAAAATCTGGGAGGCATGGTAAATGTATAAATGAGTATAATGCCACCAACAGTGAGAATAAATACTCTCCTGTCACTGTGATGGGACTCGAAACTTTGCTAACCCCAGGTTCAAATCAAGGTATCTCCTCAGGTAGGTTTATTCTTCCACAATTTGGAAATGAGGAAAAATGATCTCCAGTGAAACTACCAGCTGAAATCTTTTAATCTAATAATTAACATCAGGAAAATGTTTTCGAATGTCAAAAGTGAATTTTTTTCATTCTGTATCGTATTTGTAGATATAAAACAGGGGAAAATAGGGCTTTCTCCCTACCGCTTTTTAAAAAAAGTGAGCTAATACAATAGTAAATTATTGATTTTTTTAAAAGACAAGAAATTAGGTAGTGATAATGACCACTTTAAAGATTTTCCTCCCTTTGCAGTTCTTCAAAATAAAATAAAAATAAATAAGAAGACACATATCTTAGGATGAAGAAGTAGCTTCAACATTTCAAGGAATAGAGTCTTTTAAAGCATTGTTTCTCATTTTTCTTTTTTCTTTTGAGATGGAGTCTCACTCTGTCGCCCAGGCTGGAGTGCAGTGGAGCCATCCCAGCTCACTGCAACCTCCACCTCCCGCGTTCAAGTGATCCTCCTGCCTCAGCCTCCCGAGTAGCTGGGACTACAGGCACACGCCACCATGCCCAGCTAATTTTGCATTTTAGTAGAGACAGGGTTTCACCATGTTGGCCAGGCTGATCTCAAACTCCTGACCTCAGGTGGTCTGCCCACCTTAGTCTCCCAAAGTGCTGGGATTACACGCCATGTTTCTCAAATTTTAATGGATATGTGAGTCACCTGGAAAACTCATTCAAATGCAGATTCCGTAACAGGGAATTTTGCATCCTGAAATTTGGCATTTTCTACAAGCTCTCTTTCAAGAATTACACTTCCAACAGTAAGATATACGTGTGTGTGTATAAAACATAAACATATACATATATGTAATACATATATACACACACACACGCATATATATAATTTTTTATTCTTAAAGGCCAAATAAAAAGGATAACTCTAGTACAATAGGAATTTTGGAGGTGCGAGTGGGTGGAAACCTTAAAAACCCTTAGATCTCCGCCATTGCTTGGATGCAGTGTTTGACCTCATCTTTGAAGCAATCACATTGCTCTGCCTTGTAGCCAAGATTAATTATACCTCTGAATTCTACAGCTTCTCTCTGGAAGTCTGGGCAGAGATTTGAAAACGTGCCTTTATTTTATTATTTAGAGACTGGGTCTCGCTCTGTCGCCCATGCTAAAGTGTAGTGGTGCAATCATAGCTTATTGCAGCCTCCAAGTCCTGGGCTCAGGAGATCCTCCAACCTCAACCTCCCAGGTAGCTGGGATTTCACCACCATGCCCAGCTAACTTTTAAAAATTTTTTTGTAGAGATGCAGTCACCCTCTGTTGCCCAGGCTGGTCTCAAACGCCTGGCCTCCAGCAACCCTCCTGCCTCAGCTAAAAATGTGCCTTTTAAACAAATTCCCAGATCATCATCTTTCTGGTCTGGGGACTACAGCTTAGCAACTACTGGTTTCTATTATTGTGTCCAGTTGGTTATTCACAGTCTTATTTTTTCTTTTTTTATTGTACAAAAATTAATTACCTTTTAGACATTCTCAATTCATGCTCTTGCATGATACAAATTACCAATATATGCGTATGTGCACTACAGGAGAAAAAGAGGAAAAAAAAAAAGAAATGACTTTAATCTAAAGAGAAACTCTCCTTTGCTTTAGAAATACAAAAATTTGTAGCTGAGCCTATGTATAAAAGAACATTTAGGGAAATTTTAACAGAATTTGTAACCATTAAAGAAAAAAACATGTTCCACATTTGATTACCTATTAAGGCTAATCGATGTTGTCACTTTAGCATACCATTTTTATATTAAAATATCTCAGCTTTAATTAAGAAATCTGGTGCGACACAAGGTACCGTCAAGGACAGTAAATTCTTGTACGTGCTGACTCCAAGGAATTCTGAACAGGGCGTGGAGCCAGGAAATTTCCCTGGTGATCGGTCCTGACCAGGGCCTGCCTGAATCCATTCATCTGGATAAGTAGAAATGGCCAGTCCTCACCAAGACTTATTTCTAGAGTTTTGTTCCTTTACAGAAATGGGAGTTTTCTCATAAGGGGACAGAAACCATTCATCAGAGAACCAAACTCTATTAGTATTTTACTGCTTCTGTAGAAAAGCACCATGCGTTTGCCAGCTTAAAACAACACAAATTTATTATCTTACAGTCTTGAGGTCAAGATTCTGACATGCTATCACTGGGCTAAAATCAAGGTATTGGCAGGATATCATTCTTTTTGGAGGCTCTAGAGGAGATTATTCTTCGGCCTGTTCCAATTTCTAGAGGCTACCCTCATTCCTTGACTCACAGCCTCCTGTCTCCATTTCCACACGATGCTTCAATCTCTCCTCCTCCCCATCCCCTCCATTCGTCCTCTTTTTCTTCTTTTCTCTTCTCTCTTCTATTCCTTCAACGTAATATCAACTCCAAATACAGACAGGATGCTCAATCCATTTTTCTTGAATGAATAAATCAGTCACAACTACCCAACAAAACCCCACATATTTCACATTTTGGATCCAGTCATGTCTCCCAAAACATGCCCTTACATGGCAAATAAAAAGTACATAATTCAAATCCTATGGTAATTCCATTATGCATCCTTTTGGGTTTACAATGATATAACTCCCTCTTTGGTCACAGCAGAACCAACTCCAGGATCGTTGTGAATTTTGTGATAGAATCGTAGCCATAAAATTTCAGAACCAGAGGCAACTTTGGAGGCAGCAGGTCCAGATTACTCTTTGTAAAAGAAAACGCAGAACCTCACAGTCACTGGCCTGAATGAAGATACCATCATGGTGCAGAGAGCCCAAGGACTAAAGTTCATTCACCTGAAACATACTCCAATATTCTTTCCATTACTTGACAGCTATTTGCCCTCTCTCCAAACTTCTACCTCTCCTATCTGTTCCTGAATGCAATTTAAGAAAAAATTCTCTTACCTCTAATGTTTGGAGTAGAAATTGGCACAACTCTTTGGGAAAGCATTTCAGCCATGTGCTTCAGCAACTGTGAAAATATTCATAGCCAAAATTTGAGATACATTAGAGGGTCCATTTTCCTAATTTCAAGTATCACAGATTGATATGGTTTGGCTGTATCCCCACCAACATTTCATCTTGCATTGTAGCTCCCACAATTCCCACGTGTTGTGGGAGGGACTCAGTGGGAGATAACTGAATCATGGGGGATGTTTGTCCCATACTGTTCTGTGGTAGTGGATAAGTCTCACAAGATGTGATTATTTTATAAGGGAAAACCCCTTCCATTTGGCTCTCATTCTCTCTTCTTGCCTGCCACCATGTAAGACATTCCTTGCTCTTCTGCCATGATTGTGAGGCCTCCCCAATCACATGGAACTGTGAGTCATTAAACCTCTTTCCTTTATAAATTACCCAGTCTTGGCTATGTCTTTATTAGCAGTGTGAGAACAGACTAATACACAGTTCATCTCCTGAACACCCCTGATATCACAGATATGCATAACCAGGGCACTGTGGCATCATCGTGGGCTAGGACTTGCACCAGCTGGGAGGTCAGAGATGCAGCCAAGCCTTGGTTTATCCCCAGCCCAGACGAAGGTTAAGGAAGGACAGATGCCGGCTCACCTGATCTGTGATATGTTATAGGAAATTATAATCAAGATACAGGAAGTATCTCCCATCTTACTCCTATAACTGCTAGTTGATGTTGGCGCTCAAATGGGGGCACAGGCATAGAGAGAAATTACTACAGACAGCTATTTATGGGTGGGGATGGGAAACAAAGGCTGACAAGGTTCAGAATGAACATTTATAAAAGATGCCTATTCTCAACTCCTGGGTCCATTTTAATTTCAAATGGGACCACCCCCTTATGCACCTTTGTGGGCAGTGGGGGAAGAGTAGGAAGATGGAGTGAAGCGGCTGAAACTGGAAAGCTCTGTAACTGTAGAAAACAGACTCATTATGGTGAAGTTCCTTCCCCTCACAAAGTTCATCTCTGCACGAGTGCTCCCTACATTTGTCACAATTAATTAACCCAAACTGTTACACTNTCCTTCCTTTTGTCTAACAGTCTTTTTCTGTTCCAGGGTCTCTTTCAGGGTACCCTACATCTTTAATCATCTTGTCCTCTTAGGTTCCTTTTAACTGTGGCAGTTTCTCAGACTTTCCTTGTTTTTGATGATCTTTATGGTTTTGAAGAGTACAGCTCAAGGTTTTTTTTTTGTAGAATGACCCTTAATTGCAATTTTCTGATGGATTTCGCATGTTTAGGCTAAGGTTATAGGTTTTGAAAGAAAGGCAGAGGTAAAGTACCTTATTAATCACATCCTAGCAAGGGAGCATCCCACCAACATCACTTATTTCTGTTGATCTTGACGTTGATCACCCAGCTAGGGAATATTTGTCAGGTTTCTCCACTACGGTTACAATTTGCTTTTGTTTAATAATATATTTGATACACATAGACATGTGCAAAGAAAGAATCTTAAATTACCTGTAATTGCACCACTATTATCTATTGGGCATACATCTTTATAGTTATATCTATACCTGTATCTATATCCATATCTGTGTATCTGCAGCTATGTTTACATATAGAAAATCATTTTGACTTGTTTTGTTAATTCATATATTACACTGGTGGCCCCCTCTGTCATTAGTTGTCCTGGAACACTATCATGAAATAGCTGCACTGGGTTTCAACTACTTTTAATTTTACCCCAATTCTCCATTTGGGGCATTCAGTGTCTGTCCATCTCTTCACTGTGAGTAAACAAAACTTGGAAGAACATACAATTAAGTCTTTGCACGCATCAGTGACTATTTGCATAACCTATGTTTCTAGGAATGGAATTGCTAAGTCAAAGGGTATTCATTGACTATTATTACAAGGTGAAAAAATAACATGTTGGTAACACTATGGAGAAAAAGGAACGCTTATACACTTGTTGTGAATGTAAATTGGTTCAGCCACTGTGGAAAGCAGTTTGGAGATTTCTTCAGTAACTTAAATAGAACCAGTCTGAAAGTTTGAAGTGTAGGCAGGACTTCTATGTTGCAGGCTGGAGGCAGAAGTCCTTCTTCTTGGGGAATCCTCAGTTTTTGCTTTTAAAGCCCTCAATGATTGAATGAAGTCCTCTGTTATAGAATGAATGTGCATGTCCCCTACAAAATTCATACATTGAAATCTTAACTTCCCAGGTGATGATGTTAGGAAGTGGGGGCTTTGGGAGGTGATGAGGTGATGAGGGTAGAGCCCACAGGAATGGGATTAGCAAACCAGGAAGAGAGCCTTCACCAGACACAGAATCTACCACACCTTGATCTTGGACTGCTGGCCTCTAGAACTTTGAGAAAAAAATGTGTGTTGTATAAACCTCCTAGTCTGTGGTGTTTTTGTAATAGCAGTTCAAGTGGACTAAGATACCCACATGCATCACAGAGGGCATTCTGCTTTTTTCAAAGCATATTAATTGTAAATGTTAATCATACCTACATAATACCTTCACATCATCATTGCAAAACTGGTCTTTGACAAAACAGGAGGGCACCGTAACCCCGGGCAAGTTGACGCATAAGATGAAACAGCCAAGACAAGAAAGCAAAATTCCAATTGCATCAAGAAGCAGGAGCAAGAAAAGGATAAGTAGTGAAGTGTGGATAAGAACACGCCAGAACAAGGGACTAGCACCTGCAAATGCTGGGAAGAACAAAAGGTCGTAAAGCATTCATTCAAGAAAGCACTGCATTCTGCAGGGGCTGGAGCTCGCAGTATTGATAGAGAAGCTGTGAAAGAAAAGTACAGGAGAGATGCAGGGCAGAGAGTAAACTTAGGAACTGGACATCAGTGGCCCTGTTGGCCTTGGTGTTGTGGTCTTACTAAAAGTGAAAATGTTTTACTACTCCATTGGAAAAAAATAGTAGTGGCATCCGAGGGAAGTAAACGACACCCCGCGGTTTCTGGTGGGAGATAAATTGCTGTAAGTTTCTGGGAAAAAATACAGCAACATACAGGAAAGGCTTTAAACATGTAAATATGGTTTGTTTTTCAATTTCAGTTTTTATTTTAGATTCAGGGAGTACATGTGCAGGTTTGTTACCTGGGTATATTGTGTGACACTGAGGTTTGTGGCACAGATGATCCCATCACCCAAGTAGTGACATTGGACCCAATAGCTACTTTTCTAAACCTTGCCACCCTCTCTTCCTCCTCATTCTACTAATCCCCAGTGTCCACTGTTTCCATCTTTATGTCCATGAGTACCCATGTTTAGTTCCCACTTATAAGTGAGAACATGCAGTGTTTGGGTATTAGTTCTCTGTTCCTGTATTAATTCACTCAGGACAATGGCCCCCGGCTGAATCCATGCTGCTGCAAGTAACATAATTTCATTCTTTTCATGGTTGTGTAGTATTCCATGGTGTATATGTACCACATTTTCTTCATCCAGTCCACCACTGATAGGCCACTTAGATTGATTCCATGTCTTTACTATTGTGAATACTGACGTGATGAACCTGCAGACCAGAGAGCCAGAGGGCAATTCTGGGATGACTCGTCATGTATTCTGATGACATTTTCAAAAGAAAAACATTCCTTGGAGCCAGGTGCAGTGGTTCACACCTGTAATCTGAGATGGGAGGATTACCTGAGGCCAGGAGTTTGAGACCAGCCTGGGCAACACGGTGAAACCCCATCTCTACAAAAAATACAAAAAATGAGCAGAGCTTGGTGGTGCATGCTTATAGTGCCAGCTACTCAGGAGGTTGAGGTGGGAGGATTACCTGAGTCTGGGAAGTCGAGGCTGCAGTGATCCGAAATTGTGCCACTGCACTCGAGCCTGAGTGACAGAGACTCTGTCTCAAAAACGAAGAAGGAAGGAAGGAAGGAA
>NW_016816960.1:2916843-2935135 GCF_001698545.2 Rhinopithecus bieti
GAAGGAAGGAAGGAAGGAAGGAAGGAAGGAAGGAAGGAAGGAAGGAAGGAAGGAAGGAATGAAGGAGGGAGGGAGGGAGGGAGGGAGGAAGGGAGGGAAGGAGAGAGAGAGAAAGAAAGAAAAGAGAGAGAAAGAGAATGAAAAGAGAGAAAGGAAAGAGAGAGAAAGAAAAAGAAAAAAGAAAGAAAGAAAAGAAAGAAAGAAGGAAAGAAAGAAAGAAAAGAAGAAGGAAGGAAGGAGAAAGAAAAAGAAAGAAAGAAAGAAAGAAAGAAAGAAAGAAAGAAAGAAAGAAAGAAAGAAAGAAAGAAAGAGAAAGAAAGAAAGAAAGAAAGAAAGAGAGAGAGAGAGAGAGAGAGAGAAAGAGAAAGAAAGAAAGAAGGAAAGAAATTTAGAGTGCACAATGCGCCTACGATTTCAGTGGAAACAATCAGCTCATTAGCTGTTATGGGTGCTTCCCAAAATTATACTACAGGCTCCCCAAGTGCTGCCTAAATTCTCCGGTTATTTCAACTGTGCATGAGAGAATTTGCCCTGTGTGCATGGACGAGTAGCAGGAAGACCTTTTATTGTTATCATGGAAGACACATGGGAAAATGTGTTTGGGGGCTTGCTGCAAATCATACTTATAGGATTGTCAGCATGCTTGCAGAGCAATTATCTGTCACCCTATAAAACAAACCCGTGTCATTATATTCTTGATACATGCATTGGAGTCACAAAAAAAAAAAAAAAAAAAAAAGTTTCCTAGACCTAACTGTGAAAAATTCCAGCCTGGCGCAGTGACTCACACCTGTAATTTCAGAATTCTGTGAGACCAAGGCAGGAAAATCATTTGAGTCTAGGAGTTCGAGACCAGCCTGGGCAACATAGTGAGACCCTTATCTCTACAAAAAAATAAAAAATTAGCTGGACGTGGTCCGCATGCCTGTTGTTCTAGCCACAGGCTGAGGCAGGAGAATGCCTTGAACCTGGGAGGTCAAGGCTGCAGTGAGCCCTGACTACATTCCTGCCTCAGCAACAGAGCAAGACCCTGTCAAAGAAAAAAGAAAAGAAAAGAAAAAAAAAGAGAGAAAAATCCCTAAACATGAGTGAATATCGTCTTTTAACCTCTTTTCCATTGACCAGACCATTTTTACTTTGTAGGCCATGGTAAGTCATGAAATCTCACCTTTACAAGGAAAAGTCTCTCTGTTGTTTTTTTTTTCTGTCTTAGAATTCTTTAATATAATGTAGATATCTTAAGACTCAATGCACAAGACAATATGTTGAATTTTCACCAATCTAGAAATGATGAATAGCTCTTTAAATATTCTGAAATTAATTGAATTATGGAACGTTAGAGATTGTATAGACTTTTGACAAGATAGAATCTCATCCTGGAGACTGACACAGCTTTGTCTAAAATATGTATTTAGAAAAGTTTTGAACTCGTGTCTATACATCAATTAACTCACCCTAGTAAAGCACCTGATGACAAAAATGACATGAGTTGGTGCCAACAGCCCATAATCATGTATGTAAATATAGCTTTTATTTTGCATCCTAATTTCTTGTGATACTTGAATGTTCTTTTGATTTCCTGTGATTTAACTTTTTTAATGATTCAACCTTGTGCATTTGTGCTCTCTGTGCTGGAAAGTATAGGTGGCATGAGATTGACAGACCATTCTGCAAACATTACATCAAGAAGAGCAAGTTTTGAGTGGACGGGGGACCTCTGAAAATTGAATGAGGGGGGTCCATTTTTAGTACAAGCTTTGCCAGCAAACAGCTATGTTCCTACCCATATGCAATGTCTATGAAACCCAGTCTCATTCCTCAAATGCATATGCATTTTCCCTGTCTCGAAATTGAGAGATTAACATGAGGTAATGATTATGGGACTCTCTTATGAACGGAAAAGTGCTTTATAGTTGTAAAGTAGCATGACTGGTTTTTTTCTTTTTAAGGAAACTGACAAGTTAATTAAATTATTCAAGGTAATTTTAAAATACCATTTTCTTAATATATTTTAAATAAACTCTAAGATCACTCATTTGATTCATAGCGCTGTAACTAAAATTTGTATTTTAATATTATGGAGTAAACCTAATGTCTGTTTTTAATTTTTTGGTTGTTGTTTGTTTTGGGGAAAGCGTTAACATTGAATTTGAATTTTGGTAAATGTTAAATTCTATGAATCTTATTTAAAAATTCATAATTATCAATGTAAGTTTAAGATTATTTTTTGAATAGTCACACACCACAGTTGAATGGAAATATATATGTCATATTTTGAACACACACCATGAACCAGACTTTATTTCTCTTTCCCCATGTATGGGAATCCAACGAAATTCTCTGCAGTACAAAAATCCAAAAACAACAAGAGCTAGCATCATATGTAATGGTGAAAGGCTGGATGCTTTTCCCCTAATATCAGGAACAAGACAAAGATTTCTGCTCTCACCACTTCTATTAAACATTATACTGGAGGTTCTAGCCAAGGCAATTATGTCATTTAAAAAAGGAATAAAATAAAAGGCATGCATACTGGCAAGGAAGAAGTAAAACAGTATCTATTTGCAGATGTCATGATCTTGTAACAAGAAAATTCTAAAGATGCAAGATCAATATTTAAAAAGTCAATTGAATTTCTATATGCTTCCAATGGATGATCCAAAAACAAAATTAAGAAAAGTAATTCAAGTTACAATACCATCAAAAAATGAAATAAAATACTTAGGAGTAAATTACAGAAAGTGGTACAACACCTAAACTCTGAAAAGTACAAAACTTTGCTCAAGGTAATTAAAGAAGACTTATATAAGTGGAAAGGCATCTTGTGTTCTAGGTTTGGAAGACCTGATATTGCTAAGAAGATTGTATTTGACAGGGTGATCTCCTGAATCACCACAATCCCCAGCAAAATCCCAGTGGACTATTTCAGAAGTGGAAAAGTTGATCCTAAAATTCACATGGAATTGCACGGCACTCTGAATAGCCAAATCATTCTCAAAACAGAAGACCAAAGTTGAAGAACTGACACGTTCATTAATTGACGGGTGGATAAACAAAATGTGATATAGCCAGGCAATGGACTAGCTAACCATTGAAAGGAATGAAGTACTGGTACATGCTGCAACATCAATGTGCCTTGAAAACATTATGCCAAGTGAAATAAGCCAGAAACAATACCACTCTTGTTTGATTCTATTTATGTAAATGTCTAGAACAGGCAAATCTATAGAGATCATCAATATATTAGTGCTTGTCTGAGGCTGGGGTTGTGGTGGTGGGGTGTTGGGGGTAGAATGCAGGGTAATAGCCGACGAACACAGTATTTCTTTTGGGGATGATGAAAATATTCTAAAGTAGTTTGTGATTATGGTTGCACAATTATTTTACTGTGCTAAAACCCATTGAATTTTACACCTTAAATGGCTGAATTATTTCTGAAAAAAACAGTTCCCCCCCCCCCAAAAAAAATACAAACCAAAACAAATTTCTGTAAGTCAGAGAGTTATGTCGCTCGGACCACTTTTATACTTGAGCCAGCTCTTTTCACAGTGTTGATGTTTTACCCCTCATATCCCACAGTTTATTTTCTGTTAAGGGAAAGGATGAATTCTGGGACTTTCGGTGAGTCTTACTTCCTTAGCACACATGAGTCAATTCCTCTTGCCTGCATGTGGGGAAAAAATTCAGGTTGGAAAATATGGAATCCTGATTAACACAATCAATTGATAATCTAATGTTTCTGTTATTGGAAAGGGGTCCCGATCCAAACCCCAAGAGAGGGATCATGGATCTCGTGCAGGAAAGAATTTGGGGCGAGTCCACAGTGCAAAGCGAAAGCAAGTTTGTTAAGAAAGTAAGGTGGTGAATAGCTCCTCCATAGACAGAGTAGGGTGTTCCTGAAAGTAAAAGGAGGAATGCGCCCACTCTAGGTACATATATGTTTAGATAGAGGATAACAAAAAAATAATGGGGAGATGTACTGTATTACAAGGATTTGTGATAAGAGATTAATTTTCCGTACTATATTTTGCTAGAATCGATATTATTATCTTTAAAGCAAAATTAGGAATGCTTTTGTTGTCAAGATATCCAGGACATTCCTGAATTTGGGTCTGTTTGGTAAACATTATTAATCTATTCTTCCCTTAACCGTAAACATCTTCAGGCTAGGAGTACCTAACCTCGGAATGCAGCCCAGCAAATTCCAGCCTCACTTTTCCTAGCCCTCTCTCAAGATGGAGTTGCTCTGGGATGAATGCCTCTGACATTTCTAGAATAATTGCCTAGAACACAGCATACAAGGTCCAGGAGTTCTGTTGATACTAAGCAACTGTATAAATGAAAGGAAGCATCTCTATCCTCAAATCCAGTATGACCTAGTCCAGCAGATATGAGGGTTTTAAATTTTCTCTTTTAATTTCATTTATAGTGTATTTTGAATGTAGAAATTGTAAACTTATCTGTGCCCAAATTAATCGATCTTTGTGGTACACAGAGATTCTGTCTTGCTTTGAAAGTTATCTCCACTTCACCACTATGTTTGTAAAATAAACTCTGCTCCCTTTTAGAATTTCTACACTTAAATTTAATTGTATATAAGAAGGAAAATAAACCATAGGTAGATAAGTAGAAATTCACATCTATATGCATTCTTATATAGTTGAATTTAGTATATTGTATATGTATAAATATGTTACTAGTTACTATATATGGTAGCAAATTTAGTTACATATACACGTATGCATGAATACATATATGTATACATTCACATATATGTGTACATGCATGCATTTTTCCCTCTAATGGCCAGATCACACAACTCTGTTAAAGCATTCTCTTTTCCTCACTGATTTGTAGTGCTCCCTTTGTCATGTACCAGATTCCTTTCTGTGTACCAATGTATTTATGGGCTGTTCGTCCCATCAGTTACTCTCTATGTATATTTCTGTGCCAACCCCAAGTAGCTTTAATAAATGTAGCATTATACATCTGGATATCTAGATGGGCTGTTCCTCCCCCATTTCTTTTAAAATCAGCTTTTCTAGAACTCAAAGAAATTCTGTTGGCATTTACACTGATATTGCCTTCAATTTACAAATTAATTTAGGAAGATTGACATCTTTACAACACAGAATCTTCCTCACCAAGAAAAAAATAATGTGTTTTCCCACTAACTTAATTCTTACTTAATATATGTCTGTAATGTTTCAACATTTTCTCTAAATGTATATTGTACATGGCTTGTTAAGTTAGTTTTGAAGTATTTTATTTGTATTTTGCTTTTTGGTAACGCAAATTCCTGTCAGTTTATTTCCTAACAGATTATTACTTTGATGTGGGGAATATATTGAATGTGTGTGTTAGTTTCATAACCAACTATGTTACTTTACTGACTTAACATCTCCATTCTTACTTTCTGCTTGATTCTCTTAAGTTTTATTTACAAAATGGTCCCTTCACCCCGATATAATTACTCTACTTCCTCCTTTATAATTGACACAATATATTTCACTTCCTTCTGCATACTGCATTGGATAGTAATTCTAAAATAACACTAGCCATTAATGTTCTGGGTTCTCATGAAAGCAACTAAACAAGATGTGGTCTCTTAAAGTCTCTAGGGGCCCAGGCGCAGTGGCTCATTCCTGTAATCCCAGCACTTTGGGAGGTTGAGGTGGGCAGATCACCTGAGGTCAGGAGTTCGAGACTAGCCTGGCCAACGCGGTGAAACCCCATCTCTACTAAAAACACAAAAAAATCAGCCAGGCATGGTGGCAGAGACCTGTAATCCCAGCTACTTGGGAGGCTGAGGCAGGAGAATTGCTTGAACCCGGGAGGCAGAGGTTGCAGTGAGCCAAGATCGCGACATTGCACTCCAGCCTGGGCAACAACAAGAGCAAAACTCAGTCTCAAAATAAATTAAAAAAAAAAAGTCTCTAGGAAGAAAAGAAAACAAAGAGATGAAACTGAAATTGCCATTGCTAAATTGTAACTGAGAAAGTGAAAGAGATCCAGCCTAACAAGCTCCGTCTTGCTTCTAAGCTCCAANGTTGCAGTGAGCCAAGATCGCGACATTGCACTCCAGCCTGGGCAACAACAAGAGCAAAACTCAGTCTCAAAATAAATTAAAAAAAAAAAGTCTCTAGGAAGAAAAGAAAACAAAGAGATGAAACTGAAATTGCCATTGCTAAATTGTAACTGAGAAAGTGAAAGAGATCCAGCCTAACAAGCTCCGTCTTGCTTCTAAGCTCCAACCTGTCCTTTTCCACTCCTGGGCATAGGCTGAACTAACTTTGGTAGGAACTCAGTTTATTCTTTACACTTTGAAGCAAAGACAATCACAGCCCTTTCCCAAAACAAACCTCCTTCTTGCCTAGGCACTAGACTGCCTTTGTAGGACTAACAAATTAGTCAAAATGTTAGAAATTATGGTTTAGGAGTCATGTAGGCAGAGGCTGCAAGATTCTGAACCTCACCAAATTCCTTCTGGGGATAACATCACTATTGCAAAACCTAAAATCAGAGCTTGAGATATTTCACAAACCCTGCACCCAATGGATCAGCTGGTACCACCCAGATCCATAAACTGTCTCATTTGATCTTGTGGTCCCCACCCAGGAGCTGACTCAGCACAAGAGAACAGCTTTGAGTTCCTATTGAGAGAGGAGAAAGGAAAAAACCTGGTCAGGCAGGCAGTTAGAGTGGGTCCTCAGTTGAATTATTTTAAACAAAAGAACAACCTGCAGACACAGATAAGGGAACTTGCACGGGGGTGGGGAGAGCTTGCCTAAGACATGCCAATAGATACACAGATAAGAAAGGGTGCACAGATGACTTGCCAAGATATGCCTGCAATGGAAAATTCCATTCCCTAACACATGTGCAGTAAAGGGAACAAAGCAACATGGAATAACTCAAGTTAAGGGCCCACATGTGCATTAGGAGGATGGGGTGGATCTACCAGAAGTTTGTGCATTATGCGAACGAGATGCCCAGCCCTCATCAGTTTCTTATAAAAGCTTTGCAAAACAGCAGCCCTTTTTCTAGGATCGCTCTCTGTAGCAGAGAGATGTTCTCTTTCTTTCTCCTACTAAATTTCTGCTCTAAACGTCACCCTTGGAATGTCTGCAACCTTGATTTTCTTGACCACGAGACCAAGAACTCTGGGTGTCACCCCAGACAACGAGGCCACTTCACTATGATTCCCATCTCCAACCTGGCCAATCAGAACTCCTGACTCACTGGCTCCCTACCCACCAGTTTCAGTTTTCCCTGAAAACTCTGACCCCGAATTCTCAGGGAGACTGATTTAAGTAATATTTAGCAATAAAACCCTGGTTTCTCACATAGCCAGCTGTGCGTGTGCAACTTCCCTATTGCAATTCTCCTCCCTTGATAAATTCCCTCTGTCTAGGCAGCAGGCAAGAGCCCATTGGGAGGTTACAAAACAACAAGCAAACTGGTAAAAACTGTAGAAAGAAATGAAAGGATGGAGACTGGTGGTTCTGTCCAAGAAAGAATTTTGACCCTGAACTGTTCTTTAAGGATCTTACAAGAGGACCACCAATGTGAGATGAGCAAACTCAAGCTTTTCTTATCCCTGATTGTCTCTCAAGGAACTCCACCTGCAGCTGGTGAGCAGTAGTAGGGCAGCATTTTCTAGGTTCACCCAGCACCTAGATGGCCTTTGGGGTGGTGTTTCCTGACCCCAGAACAAAAGTGTGCATCAATGATGCTCACCTTGATTACTCAGCAAAGGTGGTGTTTGTCATGCTTCTCCAAAGTAAAATTACACATTTGCCTTTAGTCAGAGTTATCTAGAGGTACATAACTAATAGGATACATGTGTATATAAGGGGAATTTATTAAGGAGTATTGACTCACACGACATAAGGTGAAGTCCCACAATAGGCCAGCTGCAAGCTGAGGAGCACGGAAGCCAGTCTGATACCCAAAACCTCAAAAGTAGGGAAGCTGACTGTGCAGCCTACAGTTGGTAGTTGAAGGTCTGAGTCCCAGAACTGAAGAACTTGGAGTATGATGTTCAAGGGCAGGAAGTATCCAGCACAGGAGAAAGATGTAGGCCTGAAGACTAAGCCAGTCTAGTCCTTCCATGTTTGTATTAGTCAGGGTTCTCTAGAAAGACAGAAGTAATGGAATATATATTATATATAGACATTTATATAAACGGGAGTTCATTAAGTATTAACTCACACAATCACAATCACAAGGTCCCTGTATTAGTCTGTTTTCACACTGCTGATAAAGACATAGCCAAGACAGGGAAGAAAAGAGGTTTAATTGGCCTTACAGTTCCACATGGCTGGGGAGGCCTCAGAATCATGGCAGAAGGTAAAAGGCACTTCTTTCATGGTGGAAGTAAGAGAAAATGAGGAAGACGCAAAAGCGGAAACCCTTGGTAAACCCATCAGATCTCATGAGACTTATTCACTGTCACAGGAATAGCACAGGAAAACCAGACCTCATGACTCAATTACCTCCCCCTGGATCCCTCCCACAGCACATGTGAATTCTGGGAGATACAATTCAAGTTGAGATTTGGGTTGGGACACAGCCAAACCATATCAATCCCACAACAGGCAGTCTGCAGGCTGAGGAGCAAGCAAGCCAGTCTGAGCTCCTAAACTGAAGAACTTGGAGTCTGATGTTAGAGGGCAGGAAGCATCCAGTACGGAAGGAATATGTAGGCTGAGAGGCTAGGCCAGTGTCTGTTTTCCACATGTTTCTGCCTGCTTATAGTCTAGCTGCACTGGCAGCTGATGAGAAGGTGCCCACTCTGATTAATGGTGGGTCTGCCTTTCCCAGCCCACTGACTCAAATGCTAGCTTCCTCTGGCAACACCCTTACAGATATACCCAGGATCAACACTCTGTATCCCTCAATCCAATCAAGTTGACACTCAGCATTAATCATCACAAGGTTCTTCTGCCTGCTTTTATCCTAGCAACAAGGGCAGCTGATTAGATTGTGTCCACACAGATTGAGGGTGGGTCTGCCTTTCCCAGTCCACTGACTCAAATATTAATCTCCTTTGACAACACCCTCACAGACACACCCAGGGACAATACTTTGCATCCTTCAATCCAATCAAGTTGACACTCAATATTAACCATCACAGTATCCATTGGACAGTTCCTTCAAACTGTGAAGATATCCTCTTCCTAATCAACTTTTCTGTTCACTTTATCCATATCAATATGAACTTGATGTTTCTCATTTCACTCAATAACTTTAATCCATTTAATGGTACTAATAATCCATTAGTATCATTAGTTGTTTTGATACTCACACTGTACCCAGATTGGCCAGTGGTAGCTTCTCCAAATTGGCTTGTGTCTTTTACCATAATCTCATGACTCTTTGAATATTTTCTGATACGTTACATTCCTGATTACCATCTCACACTGCTACTGACTCAGCCCAGGATTCTGCAATTTTTCCAAGGAGGCCTGGAATCTATACATGAATAATAATGTGCAGAAGCCAAAATCTGGATCCTCAATATGCTCATTAACATTGGAGTGCTCTCATGCCCAGAGTGTCTTAGTGAACAGAACTAAAATAAATACACATATATACGATGGGGTCCATGGGTATTGGCCCCCCAAATGTTTGCTGAAAAATCATTGACATGAGGCGGATTGATTAAGAGGAGAAAAGGAATACAAATTTATTTAATGTGTATATATGGGAGACATAAGAGTGAAGACTCTCCCAGCACTTTGGGAGGCCCAGACGGGCGGATCACGAGGTCAGGAGATCGAGACCGTCCTGGCTAACACGGTGAAACCCCGTCTCTACTAAAAATACAAAAACTAGCCGGGCGAGGTGGCGGGCGCCTATAGTCCCAGCTACTAGGGAGGCTGAGGCAGGAGAATGGCGTAAACCCAGGAGGCAGAGCTTGCAGTGAGCTGAGATCCGGCCACTGCACTCCAGTCCGGGCGACAGAGCCAGACTCCGCCTCAAAAAAAAAAAAAAAAAAAGAGTGAAGACTCAACTTCCTAATCAGGTCCAGAAGTTTATATGCCACCCTGAGATTACAGAAAGAATTAGGACTTGGATCCTGTTAAAACAAGTGGTGGGAAGGGGAAAAGAATTCTATTGAGGGGCAACAAATAATTTTAGGGAGAATGACAGGAGGAGAACAGAGATTAACTTGTAAAGAGTTCTCTTTGGAATTTAAATGATCCTTGGAAGACACTCATTATCATGGTAAAAAGGTCTGCTCAGGTGTGGGGTTACATCTTGATCTTTTCTGCAATAAAGAGGTAACTGGGGAGGAAGAAAAAACACTTGTTTTCCTTTGGAGTCCTGAATTTTAGGCAGATAAGGGAACCTCAGCTTCTTTGGGAGAGGCTGGGGAAGGAGGTCATCAGAGAGACCCTGAGGCTTCTTTAGTTCAGCATGTCAAAATGCCATATTTTGGGGGATTGGTTTCTGAGCTCCAGCAACCAGTATCTATATTTATTTTGTTTATCTCTCAAAAAGACTATCTCAAAGCCCATGACTTGATTCTGATACCTCCAATTCTATATCCATACTGCCGTGTTCATTCCAGCTTTCTCTATCCTTAATTGCAATTTCCTTATCTGATAGAATTTTGGCTCCCATTGTTCCTAATATTTGTGCTTAGTTTTATTTACCCTTCCCCTCTGTATGTATCCAATCCTCCACAGCAGCTATCAGATCTTTCTCCCAAGACAGATGCCCACTCCATTTATTTATTTATTCATTCATTCATTCATTCATTCATTCATTCATTCATTTTTGAGACAGAGTCTTGTTTTGTCATCCAGGCTGGAGTGCAGTGGCATAATCTCGGCTCACTGCAACCTCCGTCTCTCGCATTCAAGAAATTCTCATGCCTCAGTCCCCCAAGTTCCTGGGACTATAGGCATGCACCACTGCCCCTGGCTAATTTTTTTTTGTATTTTTAATAGAGACAAGGTTTTGCCATGTTGGCCAGGCTGGTCTCGAACTCCCGGCCTCAAGTGATCCTTCCACCTCGGCCTCCCAAAGTGCTTGAATTACAGGTGTGAGCCACCTTGCCTGGCCCACTTTCCCTCATTTAAACTTCAGCACCTCACACCGGGTAGTCTTCCTGTATGGTCACCACCCTTGCACTGACTCTGACCTCTTTCTCTGGACCACTAGGGCACTTTCCCTTCCCCAGTTTTGACACCTCTCTTTCTCAACCCCATTCTGTAGATTCAGTACTGAATTTGTCAGAGATGTTTGAACAAGCTTGACCCCATCTTGAATAGGGGCTGGGTCAAATGAGGTTGAGACCTGCTGGGGTGTCTTCTCAGGAGGTTAGGCATTCTTAGTCATAGGAGATAAGAGGTTGGCACAAGACACAAGTCAGAGATACCCCACTGATAAAACAGGTTGCAGTAAACAAGCTGACCAAAATCCTCCCAAACCAAGATGATGATGAAAGTGACCTCTATGGTCATTATACTTCCTCACTGGTCGTTATACTCTAATTATAATGCATTAGCTTGCTAAAAGACACTCCCAACAGTGCCATGTCAGTTTACAAATGCCACAAAGGCAATGTCTGCAAGTTACTCTATAAGGTCTAAAAGGAAGAGGAACCCTCAGTTCTGGGAGTTCCTTGTCCCCTTCCCAGAAAACTCATGAATAATCTATCCCTTGTTTAGCATATAATCAAGAAATAACCATAAAAATAGGCAACCAGCAGCTCTCGGAGCTGCTGTGCCTATGGAGTAGCCATTCTTTATTCCTTTATTTTCTTAATAAACTTGCTTTCACTTTACTCTGCGGACTTGACCCCAGTTCTTTCATGTGGGAGATCCAAGAACCCTCTCTTGGGTGTCGGAATCCAGACCACTTCCTAGTAACTAATTAGTCAAGAAAGTAAGAGAAAAAAGATGTAGAAGAATGCTAGGAATATTTCAACTCTCTTCAAGGGCTTAGGTGAGTTGTGAAGAAAATATTTCACTCTACTTTTCATAGCAAAGGAAAATTCATGCACTGTATTAGGTATGGTAACACTAGTTCATGAAATACACCCAAAAATGTAAAATAGCTCAAACACAAGAGATGATTTTCTCATTCTTGTGAAATGATATCCAAATGAGTAATCTTGACTAGTAAAATGATTCTCCTTTGAGGAATAATTCAGGTGCCAATTCCCTTCCATGTTTTGGTACCATAATTTTCTTTCTCATATACAGTGAAGCTGAAAGAGGGGAAAGAATGATGCATATTATCAGGAAGTGATATGGGAGACCTGAAAGTGGCACACATGAATCCTGCTACCATCTTGTAACCTAGGACCTCACTCCAAGGCAAGTTGGACACATGCACCCCAATGCACCTAGGAAAGAAGAAAGAGGCTTGCTGAACAGTTAACCAGTTTTTGCTAGGCAGCATATAATGTAATTCAAATTTTAAAATACTATATGAACATAAATCATGAATAATTCATGAGGTTATTAGGGGAACAATCTTGCTCTTACAGTAGTGTAACTTGTGTGTGTGTTCAATTCTTCAAGCTTGTTTATCACAATGTTGGCTGTTCTCAGTCATTTCTGTTCTACTTATTCTATTTTGCTTCTATGATGCTTTGCCTTTCATCTTTTTGGTGCTTTTATTTTCCTTCTCTGCATTTTCTTCCTGCCATCAGATTATCTAAGAATCTCTCTTACCAGCTGCAGGATTTTGGAGAGTTACTTGCCTTTTCTGCATTCCCTTTTCAAGAATGAAAAGACATTGGTTGGCTCCATAATTCTTTGTATTTTATTATTTTCATCCAAGTTTCATGTTCAAGATTTACTGAATGTGGCTTTTTTTTCTTTCTTTCTTTCTTTTTTTTTTTTTGAGATAGAGTCTTTTCTCTGTCGCCCAGAGTGGAGTGCAGTGGCACACTCTGGGCTCACTGCAACCTCTGCCTCCTGGGTTCAAGAGATTTCTCCTGCCTCAGCCTTCTGAGTAGCTGGGATTACAGTGCACACCACCATGCTAATTTTTGTATTTTTAGTAGAGATGGGGTTTCACCATGTTGGCCAGGCTGGTCTCAAACTCCTGACCTCAGGTGATCCTCCTGCCTCGGCCTCCCAAAGTGCTGGGATTACAGGCGTGAGCCACTGCACCTGGCTTTTTTTTTTTTTTCTTTTTGAGACGGGTTCTCACTCCATCACCCAGGCTGGAGTACAATGGTGTGATCACAGCTCATCGTAGCATCAAACTCATGGGCTCAAGCAATCCTCCGGCCTCAATCTCCTGAGTAGCTGGGACCACAGGCTCCTGCCTCCATGCCCTGCTGATTATTTTTTTGGAGATGGGGTCTCACTATGTTGCCAAGACTGGTCTCCAACTCTTGGCTTCAAGTGATTCTCCTGCCTCAGCCCCCCCCAAAGCACTGGGGTTACAGGTGTGAGCCATGGTACCTGGCTCCAATTTCCTATTATTGCCATGGCTTGGATATGTTCCCAAAAGTCCATGTATTGGAAACCTATTCTCCAATGCAATAGTGCTCAGAGGTGGGGCTTAGGGAGAAACGCCTGACGGTCCTGGGGCCTCCAACCTCATGAATGGATCAATGGCTGCTTATTTGATTTGATTTATTTATTTATATTTTTGAGACAGAGTCTCACTCTGTCACCCAGGCTGGAGTGCAGTAGCGTGATCTTGGCTCACTGCAACCTCTGCCTCCCAGGTTCAAGCAATTCTCTGCCTCAGCCTCCCAAGTAGCTGAGATTACAGGTGCCCACTGCCACACCCAGCTAACGTTTTTGTATTTTTAATAGAGACAAGGTTTCACCATCTTGGCCAGGTCGGTCTTGAACTCCTGACCTCATGATCCACCGGCCTCGGCCTCCCAAAGTGCTGGGATTACAGGCATGAGCCACCGCGTCTGGCCTTCAATGCTGCTTATAAAAAGGCTTGGGGCCAGGAGTTCAATTTCTTCCTCTCTGGCACTCTTGCCTTCCACCACAAGATGATGCAGCATGAAGGCCCTCAATAGATATGGGCCCCTCAATCTTTGACTTCCCAGCCTTCAAGACAGTAGAAAGAAATCTCCATTCTTGATAAATGACCTCATCTGTGGTATACTGTTACAGCACCACATAACAAACTAAGACAATGATTGAAGATGGAAGTGTTTTTCACCCCCGGGCAACAGTTTCAATATTTCATTTGTTTATGGTTGAATTAAAGAAAGGAACGCAGAATAAGCATGTCTTTACTCAAACTTCACTGGCCAGAAATGTCAAATAAGTGCTAGTTGGATAAACGTACAAACGAGTGGTACATATACACTATGGAATGCTATGCAACCATAAAAAGGAATGAGATTATGTCCTTTCAGGGACATGGATGGAGCTGGAAGTCATTATCCTCAGCAAACTAACACAGGTACAGAAAACCAAATACTGCATGTTCTCACTTATAAGTGGGAGCTGAATACCGAGAACACATGGACACAGGGAGGGGAACAACACACACTGGGGCCTGTCGGTTTTGCCTGGGGAGGAAGAACATCCAGATAAATAGCTTATGCATGTGGGGTTACATACCTAGGTGATGGGATGATAGGTGCAGGAAACCACCATCGCACACGTTTACCTATGTAACAAACCTGCACATGTATCCGGGAACTTAAAATAACATTAAATTAAATTGAAAAATAATATACAAACAAATTAATTTCGAATACACCCAGGCACTCACTAAAAACGAAGCATAGATTCCTAGCACAAGCCACAATGCTGGTAGCTCACACCCACTCCTTTATTGGAAAAAAACACAGATTTGAGTGTTAAGAAAGATAACTCAAATTACCTTGTCCGTTTCTCTGCGGCTTTTCTGGGAGTGGGAGGGCAATAGGCGGGACACGGGCGTGTCGGGGTGCGTTCCGGAGGTGCGGCCAGGTAAATCTCAGTCTCTTTGGATTGACGTCACCTGGCGCATGCCTGGTTGATCTGCACCGTCCCCGGCGCCAGCTACATTTTTCGCGAGCGCGGGAAAAGTTGGTGATGAAGAGCCCGGAAGTACGCCATCTTAGTCACCTTTGTTCTTTGTTTCCCTCTCCCTCCGTCCAGACACTAACTTTGGGAGAAATTTAGTCTATAGTTTATAGTTTAAGCCAAAGACAGTAACAGCCCTTTCCCAAAGCAGACCTCTTTCTTGCCTGGGGACTAGTTTGCCTTTGTAGGACTAACATTAGCCACAAGATTAGAAATTATGGTTTAGGAGTCACGCAGCTGGAGGCTACAAGATTCTGACCCTCCCTAAACTGCTCCTGAGATCAGTGCTTGAGATATCTTGCAGACCCTGCACTTGATGGATCAGCCAGCCCAACCCAGATAGTTCAACTGGCTCATTTGATCTTGTGGCCCCCACCCAAGAAATGACTCAGCATAGGAAGACAGCTTCAGCTCCCTATGATTTCATTCCTGATCTATCAGCCCTCCTGGCTCACATGCCTCCCCTCACCCACCAAGTTGTCCTTAAAACTCTGCTCCCCAAATGCTCGGGGAGACTGATTTCAGTAATAACAAAACTCCAGTCTACCATACAGCCGGCTCTGTGTGAATTACTCTTTCTCTATTGCAATTGCCTTGTCGTGATAAATCGGCTCTGTCTAGGCCACAAGCAAGGTGAACCCACTGGGCGGTTCCAAGAAGATCTGGTCGAAAGATCAAGAACAAAATGAAGAAAGACGAAGTCATGAACTGAAAGCATGTGTCTCCGCCCCCCACCCCCAAACTTATATGGTGAAGCCTTAATTCCTACTGCAACGGTATTTGGAGATGGAGTCTTTAGGAGGTAAACAAGTCATGAGTGCAGAGTTCTCATCATGGGATTAGTGGCCCTATAAGAAGAAAGAAGAGAGAAATGATGAATCTCTGTCCACCGTGTGAGGATACAGCAAGAAGACAGCTGTCTGCAGGCCAGGAAGACAGCCCTCCCCAGACACTGGATTTGCTGGTGCCCTGACCTTGGACTTCCCAGCCTCCAAGCAGTGTGAGAAACGAATTTCAGCTGTTTAAGCCACCAAGTATTCTACTGTATCAGCCCCAGCTAAGTCAGATGAAAAACAGGGGAGAGAAAGACAGAGACTACAGAGATCAAACTTAGGGTGATACCACACGGACAGCATTTCTACCAAGAGCCATTAGGAATCCTGAGATTCACCTCCATGGCTGTTGGCAGTTTTGTCTTCCCTCTAGTTGACTGTGGTTGGGGTGTTATGGGTTACTGTTCTAGTTGTTTGTGGCATAATAGTCATGTATTGGAAAGTTTGTCATCTACTCCATGGGAATTTAGCTAAAAGTTTCATGGCAGAGTAGAATACTAGAATATGTCTCACTTTGCACAGCATAGTTCTCGGACATGGTGCTGTTGTTGGAAGCAACATGGGCAGTGTGGCATGCAGAACAGCAAGCTGTTGGAAGGAATATTTTCCTCTGTAATAAAGGAAGCAAGGGAGAGGGGGATTTCATCTATCTTGCATGAACTTTGCCTTCCATTTGCATGGTGTGTTGTCAAAATTGAGTATAAGCCCTCAGACTAGAAGCAATTTGGAGGGACATAGAGCTTGGAGGGTGAAGAGAAAGAAGTTCAGTTCTCAAAATCAAGGGAGGTTCTTAGGGATCCTCAAAAGAGGGCAGCTCCATCTCTCCATGGAGGGGAAAAGTCTGAGTTTCCAAACTTAGTAAGCACATTATGGGCAGACTCAGAGAAACTAGAATCCAGGCACAAATTCCCAAGAGCTGGGTGACTTCTCTGTTCTGTTTCCTTATTTTCAACACGGGTCTACTCATATCCAGTTTACAAAGTACTTGCGAGGATTCCAATAGAGCATACATGAAAAACTTCTGATACACTTCAGTGGCTCCGAAAGTAGTCGTGCTTCTTCCTTTGGCATGCTGAAACTTGGTTCAGAAATGTTGATTTGTTTCAAAACTATTCTTAGAAGTGATATAACATAATTTCATAATACTAATTGGATTTTGAAACAAAACCTTCCAATGACTAGGCTGTAACTTTGTACATTTTCTGCAAACACCAGGCTTTTACAGATCTTACCTCATTCCACATCTTACCTCACTCAAAGAGGTTGTTATTCAATAATTAATGGATGCAAGAGATATGTTGAATCATTGCTGTTTAAAATGCACTGAGATAATGTTCTGGGCACTGAAAGAAGGCTGGTGAACAAGATGTATTTTTTCTACCTTTGTGTAGCTTAAAATAGACTGGGGATTTACATTACATGAAGAGTACTCAGAAATACTTAGGGGAACTCCTAACATGGTGGTCTGGGAACATCCCTTTGAACAATATGGATGGTGTTCTGAGAGATAACGTATACATTGGAAAGGAATAGATGAGGATGGACATGAGGGATGCGGGGAAAGGGAAGCATGACCCAGGAAGTCAATATCCCATGTCACATCCTGCAGAAGAAAGGATCCTGGTGTACTTTTGGGACTGCAAGTGGTTCATCACTGCTAAAAAGGGGAGTCAGAAGCAAAGAGCCACAAGAGGTGAAGCTGGAGAGATAAGTGGCAGAATGAGTGGGTTGGGGTGGGAGAATAGCAAAGATATAGACACAAATCCAAAACATTAGACAAGGGTTACAATTCTTACAGACACACAGGGAAGCATTCTTCATGAATTCATTTGAGTGACACAAAGAGAAACCTTTGGAAATGACTGCTCTGTATTATTAAATATAGTATTCTATGGCTTCTGTGGGAAAAAAAATAGGCATGGAAGGAATGGGCTGAGGTGAGTAAATAACAGGCTCAAGTTCAGAAAGTTTTTTGGATTTCAGAAATGTTATCGCAAGAAAAAAGATCTGTTTTGGAATCTTCATAAAGAAAAAGTAAAACCTAGAGAGATCACCGCAGCATTATGCAAGGCGATTAGAGATAATGGATACCAAGGTGAAGAAAACGGAGCTTTTTTTTAATGATGAGAGAATGTATTAGATTTATTGAGGCTACAGTGCCCTGCAGAACATCACTATAAGCTACAAAGAGTAGTTGGGGACTAAGAAAATGAAGACCAATGAAGAAGGGGAGTAAATATTGAGCACATCATAGAAAAAACTTTCCTAAGCTGAGAAAATAATTGAGTTTGGTGACTAAGAGTGCTTGCCAAGAATTTCATGGAAAAGGAAAGAATCATATATATGCATTCAAGCAGGAAACATAAGTGACCTAAAAAATGGAAGGAAAAAAATAGCTTATCCTCAGGGGTTTTTCCACGAAAAAAATGCCATAAGGTGATT
>NW_016816960.1:2935871-2945482 GCF_001698545.2 Rhinopithecus bieti
CATTAATTTCATACAGAAAACAAAACTTTATTATTTAATTTATTGATGTTTTGTTTGTCAATAAATTTATGCAAAAGATTTTTATGCAAATCATCTTTAAAATATTAACAGCTAATTATGCAAATCATCTTAAAAATAAAATCATGTATTTTCAAGAAGTTCATGGGCCAGCAGGAAACCTCGACGTGATCACCAAGCTGGCACTGTCACAACCCCATAGGTGCTGATCCCTTCCTTTGCATTTCTGCTTTCCAGCCGCTGCTTGTGTTCCATCCTTTCTGCGTGGCTTCACAGTCTTTTATTCTTCCCCCATCTCTTCCCTTTCTCTCTACCTCATAGCTTCTGCTGCTACCTGTTGAGTTTGGGCTTCCTTAGGGTGTTGTATAGTATGACCTCTAAGGTTTCTGTTTTTCCTTCCTCGTTCTGTTTCCACATTTGGGTGAACTCAGTTCTCATTCTTTAACACCTCACTTTCCCAGTGTGTCTTCTAGTTGATAATTCTAGAAGGAGCCTACCTCAGTCTGTGTCATCTCTTCATAACAGACTGCACCTGATGTGTCTGGCCTCATTCTTCCTCTTAGGTCAGATTTCCCTCCCCTTGCTCCAATACACAGCACTCGGGGAATAAAAACAAGAACTCTCTGTGGTAGATCCTTCAACAGGGGGTGTGGCCAGGGCAGGGAGTATGGCATGGCAGTCCTCCTCATGATGGAAAATCAATACATAAAACCATTGGCCCTCCTAATAACAGACATTTAGCTAATTGCTATTACTCAACATGAATCATGGTGTCACTGTTTAAGACATTGAGCTGTGGAGGATGAAAACAAATCCTTGCCTCTAATCATATCTAATTCTCTTCTCCCTTCTTCTTTTCGCTTGAAATCAGTGGATGGCTTTAAGAAACCTATGTTCATTAGATACATGGATTACTGGAAACATTTATAATGATACTCTTAATTGAGTAACATAACACATGCCTGACACCCATTTAGTTATAGGAACAACCTTAGGAGGCTAGTATTACTATTACTGTGTTATAGATAAAGGAAACTGAGCTTAGAAAAGTGACATGACTTACCCAGGGCCATACAGCTCACGAGCGGCTGTGTCGTGGCTGGAACTCAGGCTTGGTGGCTTCCAAAGCATGACCTGCCCTTGCCTGCACCATCAGAATTCACTATGGGACTGCAACAGTGTGTCACCCCTGTAATCCCAGAGCTTTGGAAGGCCAAGGTAGGAGAATCGCATGAGGCCAGGAGTTGGAGACCAGCTTGGGAAATGTAGTGAGACCCCCAATCTCTACGAAACAATCTCTATAAAAATAAAAAATTAGGCCAGGCGTGTTGGCTCACGCCTGTAATCCCAGCACTTTGGGAGGCCAAGGCAGGCAGATCATGAGGTCAGGAGTTCAAGACCAGCCTGGCCAACATGGTGAAACCCGATCTCTACTAAAAATATTAAAAAACTAGCCGGGCATGGTAACAGGTGCTTGTAATCCTAGCTACTCGGAAGGCTGATGCAGGAGAATCACTTGAACCTGGGAGGTGGAGGTTGCAGTGAGCCAAGATAGAGCCACTGCACTCCAGTCTGGGCGACAGAGTGAGACTCTGCCTCAAAAAAAAAAAAAAAAAAAAAAAGCCAGGCATGGTGGCAGGTGGCTGTCTGTAGTCCTAGCTACTATGTAGGCTGAGGTGGGAGGATCAATGGAGCCCAGTAGCTGGAGGCTGCCGTGAGCTATGATCACAACACTGCACTCCAACCTGGGGACAGGATAAGATCCTGTCTCCAAAAAAATAAAAATAATAATAAAGAATGCATTGTGACACAAAACACATATACATTGATGTGAGAGACACACACAAATTAGACATTTCTAAATTTTCTGGGCACTTCTGATAACAGAAAAAGTGAATTTGCTAATGCCTTTCCCAGAGGAAAAAAATGTCTAATTTGAATCTAGCACAGAGATGAAGAGCCGATAGAGCCTTATCATGAGTTACAAGTATGGGATGAGGGGTAGTTGGCCACCTGCATCTACATGGGTAGAGATTCCTCTCCATGTCTTTGCACACCTTTGTCTGGGCTCATAAAAATGGAGTTTGTACTGTAAGTACATGTCTCCGGCTTTCCATCATTTCATCTTCATTCTTCCAAACACCCTACATATCTACACATGCCTGATTATGCTAATGAGGAAACAAAATCAAGACATACATGGAAGCCACAATCACTTGAAAAACAAGTACTTCAGCTTCAGTCATTGAAGACAATGTTCATGAACAACTTAATGAGCACATATAGATGGGAATAAGGTATGCTGAATGCAACTGAGTTTCCCAAGTTTAAGAGGCAAGCCTAGGAATTTGAGATTATATCCGTTTGTGCATAAAATTCTGAGTAAAGAATTGGAGACAATTATCCAAATAATTCAAAAGAAATACAAAAGTTTCTGCCAGAAATAGCAATCACTTTTTGACAGTGGCATGCTTTATCTCGAATTAAAGACAAGTAACACACACATACACAGGTGGCGTTTTCTTCTACAAGTGGCCTAGATTCATTGTAAAACGTGTTCTTTAATAAGAAGTGCAAGTTTCTGTAATCTCAAAGAGCAGGAGGATGAGAAAGAAGGTTACCTTGAGTTCTAAAACTTTGTCTACCGCTCACAAAGGTGCAACCCTGAAGCGGCTTAATAAGCATTAGGAGTCCTATTTTCTCTGTAACTGTAACAGAAGAATAGCATTGCTTTTGGTATTGCTAACCTGGCCTGGCTCGCCAAAAAAAAAAAAAAAAAAAAAAAAAAAAAAAATGAATTGAAGATGTTTTATACAAATAAACCCAACATAAATTTAGCCTATACTTAATAAATCAAAGGACAACTATTTCACAATAATTAGACAGGCTGTGCTGCACGTTGAACTTTTATAATGTGGTTTGTTTTTCTCCACCAAACTTCAGATATTTCCATTGGTGAAAATCCCTGGAAAACTGTCAAGAATCTTGCAAATGCTAGGCATTATTACCATTCCACCTCATTTACATATTTCTATTCTGTTTTTTTTTTTTTTGTATTCCTTGAGTACCAACTCATTTTATTACTTCTATTCCTGAAAGTGGCAGAGAGAACTATTCCAGTGCAATTAATGTCTGCCCCAAACCATTGGTACTTAAAAAAAAATTCTGTCTCAGGAGGTTAATAATAATACTAAGTTCTATGAAAGAAAGGAAGATGCATGTAATTGGAAAGTCCTGATTAAGGCAGAGGGGTTGCTGGGCGTTCCTCCAGTACCTGCTTACTGCCTGTTCCACTGCCTGCAGCTGTGTCCTGTGGGATTTTTCATACTACTCCCTTCTCTCTGCACTACTTCAGTCCTTATGTGATCACAGCTCACTCTCCTTTATTCCCCAAACACCTCCACAACAAAGCTGCTGTGTGGAACCAGCCTGAGTGTCAAAATATGCAACAGCCTCTTTCCTCCCACATCTCCTTGGGTTGTAGAAAAGTGCAGAGAATGTCATTCCCACCAAAAAGAGAGAGAGAGAGATGGAGAGCCTACACACTTGTAACTTGCCTTAAACCCTCTGAAGAGGACAAGGCCCTCCAAGGAGAAATGCTCTATGCAACTGGGGAGGGAAGGCCACCCTTTACAATAGCAAAAACAACAATATCAGCTAAAATGTTAAACAATTTTTATAGGTCCACTGCGTGACCATGTCTATCTGAAATAGCTGCAAGTCCCTGTAGGGAAATTGGAAAGACTTTGAAATGGAATGGATGTCCTAACTCTCTCATCCATCTGGGTTATTTCTGCCTCCATGGGCCTTGACCAGGCTATTTTACGACTCTCTAAGTTCTAGAACCCCAATAGCAAAGCAAAGCAAAGCAAATAATTTGTGTCCAAAGTGATGTAAATGATTTCCAGTGGGATGACATTGGTTTTCACCATGTGAATTTTGCCAGTGTGATGTTTTCTGGATGCGTCAACTTGGCTACACTATGCAACAGGAAACAAATGCTAGCATCTGGTCATTTACGCAACCTTTTATAGATTCATTTTAATGTTCTTTGTTGCATCAAAAATATGCAAACTGATTGTCTATTTTACCAATTCCTCATTAACTAATAAGTAAAATAAAATATTTAGCACATGATTACTTTATATCTTCACGAGAGTCTATAATTTACCTTTTTAAAAATTTTAATATCCCTAGAATCCCAGACACAAAGGAATTTTTCACCTACTGCCCATCTCTTGACAGGCCTCATTATGTTCTCATGAGAAATCTTGGAGGCAGGGCTGGAGATGTGAGAGAGCCCACCTCAATGAGGTAGGCATGCGGTACGTGGTGGCTCACACCTGGAATCTCAAGCACTTTGGGAGGCTGAAGTGGGAGGATTGCTTGAGCCAGGAGTTCAAAACCAGCCAGAGCAACACAGAGAGACCCTGTACTCCCAGCTACTTGGGAGGCTGAGGTGGGAAGATTGCTTGAACCCAGGAGTTCAAGGCTACAGTGAGCTCTGATTATGCCACTGCCCACTGCACGCCAGTCTGGGTGACAGAGTGAGACCCTCTCTCTCTCTAAAAAAAAAAAAAGATGCAGGCCTGAAAATGACCAGCAGTTTCACTGTCAATAAAAAGTGCAGTCACTTTGTAGTGATTTCTGAGAAAATTTCTGAAAAACCACAAAGTCCCACTGTGATGGTTAATATTGAGTGTCAACTTGATTGGATTGAGAATGCAAAGTATTATTCCTGGGTGTGTCTGTGAGGGTGTTGTGAAAGAAGGTTAACATTTGAGTCAGTGGACTGGGAGAGGCAGACCCACGCCCAGTCTGGGTGGGCATCATCTCATCAGCTGCCAGCACGGCCAGAATAAAAAGCAGGCAGAAGAACGGGAAAGACTACGCTGAGTCTTCCAGCCTTCATCTTTCTCCCATGCTGGACGCTTCCTGCCCTCGAGCATCAGACTCCAAGGTCTTCAGCTTTTGGACTCTAGGACTTACATCAGTGGTTTGCCAGGGGCTCTTGGGCCTTCAGCCACAGACTGAAGATTGCTCTGTCGGCTTCCCTACTTTTGAGGTTTTGGGACTCAGACTGGCTTTCTTGCTCCTCAGCTTGCAGACAGCCTATTGTGGTACTTCACCTTGTGATCGTGTGAGTCAATTCTCCTAATAAACTCCCCTTCATATATCCTATTAGTTCTGTCCCTCTAGAGACCCCTGAGTAATATACCCACAAACTTCCCTGACTCCTTCACTCATTGGAAGCAAAGACTTAAATCACTGAAAAGAGATGCAACAAACAATATCAACCATTATAGCCCAGGCAAAAACCCTTCCTTTATTGCCAGGATAAGAATAGAAGACAAATCCTCTAATTTTAGAAAAGGAGCAGATAACTCATCTGGCCCCAAGATCTTATCCTAATATCAAGCAGTGCTTTGCTGCCTCTGGGGAAAAGAGCATGAATTGCCTCCCACCATGGCCAACCATAGATTCCTCCCTGAGTTTGGCTGCTGTGGAAGGGAGAAAGTCTCACCTCCCATCCCTGAGAACACAGGACAGCCTCAATCAGAGGCTGGATTAGGAAAACAGAACCTACTCTTTCACTCCATCTCCATCATCAGCAGAGCACAAACTATGAAGTAACAGCAATGAGCTGCTAGGGAAGGTGGGAGAGCACAAAGGGATGCCTCTCCTGTGGGATGCAGAGAGCAGGAGAAGCCAAAAGCTGAGGAAAGAACAGAAACAATGAGAAAACCATCCTGCCTCTTAGATTCCACCCTAAGCCCATGGTAACAGCAACTTACCCCTGGACAAATTTGAAGCCTGGGATGCAATGAAGTTAATCATACTGACAACCAAGCCCAACTGGGTTCACTGCCCTCCATTATAGGGGAAAATGCAATTCTATTTCCAGCTTTGCTAGATTCGTTGACATGCAACCCACACTTAGAAGGCCCCCCTGCACTTGGTTTTTAATGTTTTCCTGTTACTGTCTTAAAATTAATTATATATATCTTAAAATTAATTACTTATATATATACACACATATGCATGATACAGTGTCTTCTTCTGTTGCCCAGGCTGGAGTGCAGTGCAGTGAGTAGGATCATAGCTCAGTGCAGCTTCAAACTCCTGGGCTCCAGGGATCCTCCTGCCTCAGCCTCCTGAATAGCTAAGACTACAAGCCCAAGCCACCACACCCAGCTCATTTTTTATTTTTACTTTTGTAGAGATGGGGTCTTGCTCTGTTGACCAGGTTAATACTATTTTTGAACAAGAGGCTCAGCCTGCTCATTATGTACTGAACCCTGAACAAGACAGAGTTGACGCTGGTTTTCTGCTATTCTGCACGCAAATGCCAGCATTCAACCCATTTGAACAGAAATTCCCATACTGTGGTTTGGGAAACCCTAAGTGTCCGCAAGACCCTTTCTTTTTTTTTTTTNATTTGAGGTCCTCAGTCATTTTTAAGAGAGTAAAATGGCCTTAAAACCAAACATTTTGAAGAGTGCTGAGTTAAAGCAGATATCCTGCTAAGTTGCTCCCTATTACAAAAATTTGGCAAAGGTTAGAACACTTTTTCCCTGAGCTGATTTGTGTTGACTTGAGAGTCTATGCATGAACCTTGACTTGACCTTGAGGAAGACCTCTGCCCTTCTTTGCTGAGGATACTCCATCATTTCTAAATTGTAAGGACCTAAATGACATGTTATAGAGATTTCAGAATATTTAACTGCTTGTCTTCCATGGTGGCTGAAGATGACAATAATATATTAAGAGAAGGTGGGTGAAGATGACAATAATATAAGAGAAGGTGTAATTGAAAGGAAATGTATATATACCAAGAGAAAGGGAACATGATTTTATATGTGCATGTTTTGTGGTCTAGTAAGATCATTACAAGTGTGGAATTGGTAAGCTATAGGAAAATTCTATTTTCACTGAGTTTTAGTGAGTAGGATGCATGCTAGTTATTGTACCAAATAACTCTGCATTTCAGTGCAACAAACATTTCCTTCTCCTGTATACAGAGCAGTCCCTGGTCAAATGGTCCTGGGTGGCTTTTCTCTACAGCAGGTATTTTAACGTGTACACGATTCATCAGGTTGTCTTGTCCCAATGCAGATTCTGATTCAGCAGCTCTAGGATGAGGTTGAGACTGCATTTTAATGTTTTATATTTTTTATTTGTGCATATTTATGGGGTACCTGAGAAATTTTGTTACATGTATGTAACACATAGGGATCACGTCGGGTATTCAGGGTGTTCATCGTTCTCCTGCACTACATTTTTGTTGAGTGCAGTTACTCTACTCTGCTATCAAGCTTCAAATTTATTCCTTCTATCTTACTGTATGTTTGTCCTCTTTAACCCATGTCTCTTCATCCCCTCTCCTCCCGTGCATCCTTCCCAGTCTCTGTATCTGCTTTTCCACTCTCTTCTACCATGGGTTCAAATTTTTTAGCTCCTACATGTAGGTGAAAACCTGCACTATTTGTCTTTTTGCACCTGGTTTATTTCACTTAAAATAATGACCTCCGGTTCCACCCATGTTGCTGCCAAAAGACACAATTTCATTCTTTTTTGTGGCTCAATAGTATTCCATTATGTCTATTTTCTTTATCCATTCGTGTGTTTTTGGACACTTAGGTTGATTCCATATGTTTGCCATTGTGAATAGTGCTGTTATCAACATGCAAGTGCAGGTATCTCTTTGACATATTGATTTCTTTTTTTCAGGGACAGGTGGATACCTAGTAGTGGGATTGTGGGATTAATGATAATTCTATTTTTAGATTTTTTGTAAAGCTCTGTACTGTTTTCTGTAATGGCTATACTAGTTTAAATTCCTACCAACAGTCAATAAGAATTCCTTTTCTCCAAATCCTCACCAACATCTGTTCTTTTTCCTTTTTAATTTTATTTGTTTATTTTTTTTGAGATAGAGTCTCACTCTGTCACTCAGGCTGGAGTGCAGTGATGCGATCTCACCTCATTGCACGCTCTGCCTCCTAGGCTCAAGCAATTCTCCTTCCTCAGCCTCCCGAGTAGCTGGGACTACAGGTGCCCATCACCATGCCCGGCAAATTCTTTGTATTTTTAGTAGAGGCAGGGTTTCACCATGTTGGCCAGGCTGGTCTTGAATTCCTGACCTCAAGTGATCCACCTGTCTCAGCCTCCCAAATTGCTGAATTACAGGCGTGAGCCACCATGCCTGGCCTGTTATTTTTCATTTTTTTAATAAAAGTCATTTTGACTCAGGAAAGTTTATATTAAAAAAATGCTCAGTATCACTAATCATCAGAGAGACTGTGCAATTTTATGAGCTCCAAGATGATGCTTCATGTTGCCAGCTCCTGGATCAGGCTTTGGTAAGGCTGTGAGCCCAGAGGAATGGGACTCTGGTCAATATGGTCTTCCCCCTGTGTCCCCAGGAAGAGGAACTGTGGTTGGTGAGTACCTACCCAGTTTCTGCAATACATAAATAGTTAGCTATTACTGTGTATTTATTTAGTTTTGTTTTGTTTCAGTTTAGATGTGTTAGTGCATTTGTCTTTGAAAGGATCTTTTACCTAATTTGTAAATGTTTTATATTTTCATGTTGGTAGTTCAAGGAAAAAAGAGTGAAATGTTACTATACTTAGAATTGTTACATCAGCCTCACAGGAAGTCACTCCAAGTTCATAAAATTTTCCAGTTTGCAACTATGTAGAAAATAATTTATATGATGATCCATTTCCAAGACAACGTGCCTCTAGTAGGCTTGGGTCCACAAACCATGGAAGAAAGGATATTACTAGGCCCCTGCTTTAATAGCCGGCACCCACACCTGAACCAAAGACTTTAATCTAGAGTGCAAGTTTACTAGCCTGCAAAATAGCTTGCTTTATCTATTCTTATCAGCTTGCCTGACAACCTGAGTCATAAGTGAAGTACTTGAGGAGCCCCAGAGCTGACCAGATTGCAATGCATTATGGGCTGCAACAAAATGCAGTGAGACAACCCTAAAGAAAATACCTAAAAGCCTCAACCCAAAGACCAATAGGAGACGTCCAGGAAGATTGTGACCCCCATAGTACTCAGCTTGTAAGGAACTGAGGAAGGGACTTGCATACTAGGGGATAAATGGCTTGTTGTAACAATACTGGGTGTGTCTGCCTACCCGATCTTGCAAGACCATCATTAAAAGTATAGCTTCTGCTATTCTCTGTGTCTCTGAGTCTTGGGTTTGGACAGGTGAGTGCGTTTCTCACAACCATGGTCAGAAATTTTTTTCTAAAAAGTCGGGTATGATGGCTCACGCCTGTAATCCCAGCACTTTGGGAGGCTGAGGTGGGCAGATCATGAGGTCAAGAGATCAAGACCATCCTGGCCAACGTGGTGAAACCCCATCTTTACTCAAAATACAAAAATTAGCTGGGCTTGGTGACAGGCACCTGTAATCCCAACTGCTCAGGATGCTGAAGCAGGAGAACTGCTTGAACCTGGGAGGCAGAGGTTCTAGTGAGCCAAGATCACGCCACTTCACTCCAGCCTAGGCAGCAAAGTGAAACTCCATCTCAAAAAAAAAAAAAAAAAAAAAAAGCTTTTTTTTACCCCCA
>NW_016816960.1:2947041-2982470 GCF_001698545.2 Rhinopithecus bieti
ATCTCCCAAGAAGAAAATAAATAGGACCAAGGATAAAAATGAGAGAGAAATGGTGCCGTTTTTTTAAACCACACAAAAGTGTCTAATACGGTTTGGCTGTGTCCCCATCCAAATCTCATCTTGAATTGTAGCTCCCATAATCCCCATGTGTCATGGGAGGGACCCAGTGGGAGGTAACTGAATCATTGGGTGGATTTTTCCTGTGCTGTTCTCATGATAGTGAATAAGCCTCAGGAGATCTGATGGATTTATAAAGGGGAGTTCCCCTGCACATGCTCTCTTGCCTGCTGCCATGTAAGATGTGACTTTGCTCCTCCTTCACCTACCACCATGATTGTGAGGCCTCTCCAGCCAGGTGGAATTGTGAGTCCATTAAACCTCCTTTTCTTTATAAATTACCCAGTCTCAGGTATTTCTTCATCAGTATGAAAATGAACTCATACAGTGTCCCATCACAGAAAATCATTTAAGTTCCATTCTTTACTAAGATGTATTTCATTTTAATTTTTTTTAATAAATGGACACAGTAAATTTTACTCTCTTCAAGCCCTAGAAATTTACCAGTAGGAGCATAGTATACATAATATGAGTGTGCTTTTAACTAAGATGGGCAGCCATTTCTCTCTTACACAATACGTTCCTAAAAATTAACACTGAAGTTGGATATGAGAAAATCAAACAATAACTTACCCATGAACAAGAGAGCTTTAGATCTATAAAACAAAAATGCATATTAAAATATCCCTTTCAGAAAAAAAACATCATTGATGACACTATTCCAGCATTTCATACTTGCTGTTTAGTTTTGTTCTTTTTCTTCAGAACAGCAGTGGTGGGCTTAAACCCAATAAGGTAGATTCTACATTTTTCATCTCACTGAAGGATTTTCACTTTTGTTTCAATCTCATTGACTTTTTGAGACATATTTCATATTATAGTAGTAGCATGCTAGTTGTTCCATTTCCTACCCTTTAAGAAATAAAATTATAGAGGCAAAATCAGTAAGATATTCAAAGAACCTTCTTAGCATCACTATACAAAGATGAAGAGTCTATCAAAAAGTTACCATTGACTGGCAGAGAATACTATTCAACAGAAGCCTGTGGTTCTCCATGATCAGATAATACAGCAAAGTACAGTTTTGCATATTCACACATAAGTATTGATATAAATATATAAACACAATGATACATACATGTGTGGATATCTAAATACTTATATATACAATATGCATATATTTTAAAATCCTTTTCAAATTAAACAGAAAAGTGTTAATATTCTAGTTACTAGCAGTGTCAAGGACTAGATCTTTTCATACTTGAATGAGGGTCTACATGTCATATCCAACAAAATGTCCATTGAGTCTTTCTGATTTGTGGGGAGTCTTTATTAGCCAGGGAGTGTGATCTTATGGTTGACTAAGTCTAAGTTTTGAGTTCTGCTATAGAGTCTGAGTTGGACTGCAGTCTAGTAGAAATGAAGAGCTGAAAGTAAGGAAAGCGAGGAAACATTAATCTCCCCAATGAATGCTTTGCCCTGCTATGGTCAAGAGAAATAATTCCAACAATCCCTGTGGATGGCTTAGAGGATGACTTTGCTACATCAGTCTTTTCTTCCTTTAACTGAATGAGAGGGTCCATTGATCTCCAGTGTGATCCAAAAAAGATTTTGAAGGAGATAATAAAGATTGATTTGAGAGAAATGGAAATGTCTTGTGAGTGCAACTTGCAGCAATTGATTGAAAGAAGGTTCATGGTTTGGAAGGTTTAAGAGCCCCATGAACAAAGGAAAAACAGCAAGAAATTTAAGATACTTGTAGCAAAGAAGATGTGTTTGAACCATGCTGAGAGCTTGGAAATGCAGTTGAAAGCCAGATGGTGGTCGAATTGAAACTCAAGCTTGGGAGATTGACTTTGAGAGCATTGTCTTGAGCATAGCCTGAGATTCTGGAAAAGAGTGAGCCAAAGTAAGGAAGGTATCCTGGGATCCTGCAGACTATGGCTTGGCCGCTTTTCACCTGGGTGGTCTGGGAAACTTTCTCTCCTAACTGGCCCTCAGTCTTATAATCTGTACGTGAAAGCGATAGGACTGTTGTAAAAATTAAATGTGAGTTCTATGTGAGGTATCTTTTACATGGTAAGCATCCGTTAATGTAGGTTTATTATGATTATTGCTGAGACACATTCCTTGAGAACATCCTTCACTGGGAGATGGGTAGAACAATGAAGCAGATAGATGTGTGGAGAATGCTGGGGGTGAGGGTATGTAGGAGTTAAGAGTGCAAAAAGGTCTTGAAATTAACCAGGATTTGAGATTTTGTAACACGAATGCAAGAAAAAGAGAGGCAAGCCAACACATACCTGACAAATACTTTCTGATGAAATCCCAGTGACTTAATATCTATTTTTTAGAAACAAATTATTTATATTTTAGGAGAACCACTGGATATAGTAATGGCTTAATCAAAGTCATTGAAATAAAATTTTAAGGGTGATAGAAATTTTGGTCATTTGTACAGCTAAAACAGCAACTTTATCATCACGTCATCATTATCATCATCATCATCATTATCACATGAGGTAGGTTGTATCTATCATTATGGAAAGGCTAGGAATGGTAATCTTTTGATTCTGGGGGTAATCATTAACATTCTTAATATGGTTTGGCTGTGTCCCCACCCAAATCTCATCTTGAATTGTAGCTCCCATAATTCCCACGTGTCATGGGAGGGACCGCTGGTAGATAATTGAATTGTGGGGGCGGTTTTCCCCATACTCTTCTAGTGGTAGTGAATAAGTTTCCCCAGATCTGATGGTTTTATAAGGGGTTTCCCCTTTCACTTGGTTTTCATTCTCTGTTGCCTGATGCCATTTAAGACATGCCTTTCGCCTTTCACCATGATTGTGAGGCCTCCCCAGCCATGTGGAACAGTGAGTCAATTTAACCTCTGTTTCTTTATAAATTACCCAGTTTCATGCTGCTGATATGTCTTTATCAGCGCATGAAAATGGACTAATACAATTCTTAACATAGAAGAAGGACCTGGCCATCTGTTCTGTCTGTAAACAATCCTGTACCTTTATCATGGACCCCTGCAACATTTAACCACTTCCTCATTCTTCAGGTATGATATTAAATGTTCCATCCTGTGCAAAGTTCCTATTCCTCCAATATTTTCTATTGTTGTTAATTTTCTGCTGTGCAGAAAATGGCAATACTGATCATGGTTTGTAATTTCCTGTTGTCTGATATATTTCCGGCAACCTCCTGCGCTGGACAGACTTTAAAATGACCCCCAGTGATCTGCACTTTCTAGTTTGCACTTTCTTGTATGGTCCTCTTCCACTGAATGTACCCTGGACCATGGATATAAACTCTATGTTTATGCTACATAAAACTCCATCTTGCTAGTCCATTATCTCTAGAGACTTTCTGTCCTGTGGACATTGAAGAATCCAGTGTTCATGTGAGCTGAGGATGGCCCATAAGAGTGGAGGGTGTCTCCTATCCCATAACCAGCAAGAAGCTGGGCTCTCAGTTCTGCAGCCACAAGGAAATAAATCTGACAACAGCGTGCCTGAGGTTGGGAGTGAATTCTTCTCAAGTCCAACCTCCAGATGAGAGCTCAGCCCAACACTTTGATGGAAGCCCTCATAGACTCTAAGAAGAGGATTTGGCCGGGCTTTCCCTGAATTCATGACCCACGGAAACTGTGAGATCATAAATGCATATGGTTTTAAGTTTGGGGTAAGTTACAGTTTCTATCCAGGCAAAAAGAACACCCATCTATGACCACTGTATGTTCAGTTCAGTGTAGGGCACTAAACACTAGAGATCTTAATATAGATATCATGTAGGATGGACGACTGGATAAATGACCTTAATGAAGAAAGAAGGGAGAAAGTAGTGAATTGGAAATGGAATTGCATTGAATTCTTGCAAGGATTTGCTCAGTCTCATGGATGAGTTTTTCTGATGTTGGTGGAATCTCTGCAGCTAACACAACTGTAGCACAAACTCATTCACATTCAGTCAACAGTCATCACTAAGTGAGTAAGAGCTTCAGAGCTGGATTTAGGAGGGAAAGGCTGGAACCCCAGTTCTGCTGTTTACCAACCACTGATATTACCAAAACATTAAACCTCCTTTTATTTTAATTCTTTTAATTTGAATGGAGCAGATAAAAAAGCCTCACAGAGAATTAATTAACCAAACATATGCAATGGAAGGACAGTTCTGAAAAGTATTTGAGAAGGTGTCATATCCCAAGCCCATGATCAATGTGATTTTGACTTCCTCTGTTTCTTCCAGAAATCTTAAGGAACATTATTAATCAGCTGCAACAAACTCTCAATTCTCTCTTAATACAAAATTAATCTGTATATTCTATTCCATAATTCCTAATTGTTTCCTTGACTATCATTTTTATGTACTCTTATTAGGAGAAAGGCCAACCTATATTAATCCTTGACCCCATCACAGGGGTTTTGTAAATGTGAGATTGCTCTGGTTTCTATTTCTATGGCTAGTAGTACCTTCAAATTGCTAGGTACAGTGTTTTCCCATAGGTTAGACTCATTCATTCAATCGTCCATTCAATAAATATACACTGAGGACATCTTTTGTGCCAAGAATGGTAATAGACTACTGATTTTAAAATAGAAAATGACTATGACTCAGAGAGCTTTCCCATTATTCTGAACCCCAAATTAGACTTTGAGGTCTTTCCAGTTGTATCAGTAACAATAATTCTACAGGCATAGACTGAAGAAAGTCAGACCAGGGTTGGTCAGGTGCTATCTTAATCCAAGCACTATTCCCCATTTATAAAATAAACAGTATTTCCATAGACAAAACTTCATCTTGCTATATCTGTTAGGAAGATATCACACAAGGATATTTTGCATATTCTCCAAGATTTTACTCCTGAATCAGCTGTGGCCAAGTTTTCATTGATATTCAATGACTTTTCATATTAAATCACTTTGGAATATATGCTCTAAAGATGATACCTCTAAGAGATTGTGTGTTTCTGATTAGTACATGGCTACTTTCATCAGCCCCTTAACTGAAATTTTGATGAATGCTGTGAATGGACAATTAATTCAATTGATGCCATGGTTTGCTTAAGAAGGAGAATGAAAGCAATTCATATTTTTTTGGATGAAAGGGAGTAAGAGGTCTTGCAATTTATGAGTTTACATTAAAAACAACATACTAAATACAGATGTAATTTTTTAAACTTGGTAAAATATATGTAGACTCTTGTAACTCTAAGGCCATTAGAAAGGACAGATTTCCAGGATTGAATGTCTTATTTCTTTCTATTCTTGATTTCCATCAACCTACATATGATTCCATTTCGGTTATTTAACTCAATGATAAAGTAATCTGAAGCAAATACTGACCACCATAAATCACCCCAGTAACTGGAATCACAGGTTCGCTAGAGCATGTCATGTAGAGTTTAAGAACCATTAACAATTTATTCACATTCTCCCTTGGCACTGAAAAAAATAGAAAAGGTAAATTAGCTGTTTGGTCAATTTAAAGGCAATTCCTGGAGATGTCTTAGTTGATTGTTTTACCAGAACATTTTGGTTCTATGATGACTTAAGTCCACAATAACAATGTATTTTGTATACATTGAATCACAAATTGAGAACTCATTGTTTAACAAAATGCCTTTTGAAGACTTTTCTTTTTATTACATAAAAAAGAAAACCTTTTTTGAAACAAAATGATTTAACAATGATGAGAGGAGACGGATGTGAAATTCTGACTTCCAAGCTGCACAATGCCCCAACATACCTGCTGGATTTTGTAGCATTTGGAATCAGAGACTAGCATTAAAGGATGTCTGCTCATCCAAAGTTGTCCAAACCTGTTACCTCCAGGACTTTTATGCAGCTCTTTTTCTCTTATTCTTTGATGCTGGCTTGATCTATAACATCCTCAGAAATATGATCTCCCTCTCTCTCTTGCTCTCATTCACTTTCTTGGAGAATCTGGGCTGTATAAATGCCACAAAAACATTTGCATCAAACTGTTAGAGCACTGGATGTTAAAACACTCATTTTACAACTTAACCCACTGCTTAAATTGCACTGCCAAGATTGCAAAGATTAAATTATAACTTCCAGAAACATGGACAGTCTAGAACTTAATGAAAAAGTATCTACCAAGATATATATCTTTTATACTGCTTCCAGCTAAAGCTGCTCAAGGGGAATCCGTCTGGAAGTTTGTTTAAAAAAGCAAAGAAGAGAAAGAAAGCAAGAAACAGCATCACAGAAACGGGCGTTATATAACTCTCCGGGTTATTTTAGAATCCTTTCCATAGTGTGAAAAATAACGGATGTAAGAATTAAATTAATAAGGTGCATGTAGCTTCTTAGTAACACAGTGATCTTTCAGATCAGTAGGGTGTGCCGTCTCTGCATCTAAAAGAAAAAGCCTTCCAGAACATTAGGCTTGCTTTAACATTTCATGTCGACAGTGCACCGCAAACGTCATGTTGTTTTCACCTCTTTATTTTTAAGCTTAGGAGGCGCATCAGAAAGAGGGAGAACTGATTCACTCTCTCAATAATTTGCCAGAAGGCTTTTTCTCCACCGCTCGGGAGTCCTCAGAAACTTCCTTTTCTTGCATACATGCTGAGCAAATATTGTTCTGTTTTCAACAGTTTCCCTACCAGTCTTTTACTTATGTTTCTCAAGATGACGTGAAACCTGCAAAGATCAGTACAGTTACACATTTCACTCTGCCCTCAAGTGTTGCTGTTATTATTATTGGTTTTCCTTCAAAACCTGCTTTCTGTTGAATCCAGCCTGATTTTATTCCAAGTCAGGAGGTATGCGCTAATCAGCATAGCTATTCCACAGCCACCTCTTCTTTTGGGATATCCTGGAAAAAGACACAATGCTCCGTGTTTCATAACAATTATGGGAACATTAGCTTCACAGCTGGAGATGAAAATGTGCATATTACCAAAAAATGTGGGGATTTCAGTAAGGATACTAAACAGAAACAGCAAGAGGCACCTCATTACAATTGAACAGGGCACAGTCAGACTCCTAAAGTATTTTTTCCTGGCGAGTATTTCCGTTCTCTGATTCAGGGCATACAAGCAAAGGAGCTCAGTAGATTCGGGAGCTGCGGAGGCTAGCCAAACCTTTTATTTATATATTTCTCTGGCTTTCATGCAGACTTCCAGATCTCAGAAGAAGCCAATAGTATTTGCAAAGGGGCCCAATTAATGCTGAATGGCTTTAAACCTTTTCTGATGGAATTACGCAAAAGTAAGTTTCATACACTCACCACGGCTGCAAGTCAGAGAACTTTTTCAGGAAGAGAATTTCAAGGAGCAACTTAATAAAACATGTTTCCCGTGCAGGCACCCTAAATTGTGTCAAAAGGTACAGCGTGTGTCAGAAAAATTTCAGAAAGCTTCCCTAACTCCCTGAAGTGGCCAAGATGAGGAAGATCTGCTGTTTCAAACCCAGTCCTCTGCCCTGTGTGCTGGTCTGCTATTTTTCCCTTTTCAAAGTTAGGCATTGATTACTGAGTCCTGGATGGAGGTTTCTCCTCCAAAACTATCCCTTCCTAAACTACATCTCTGAGTCTTGGGTGAAAATATCTCCCATCTTAGGGCATGCTCATAATCCTTCTCCGGTTTCTTCAGATCATTATAATGGCTATTCTTTGCAATTTTCAGAGGCTGCCTTTGGAATTCTTCATCTCCTTGCAGGTTATTTAAATGGTATCATCATTTTTAAGCATCAGGAACAGTTAAGAACCAGACGACTAGTATGTCTGTCTGAGCCATGGCTGCACTTTTTAGGCTTTAGACACCCAAGCCACACCACTTAAGACCATCTTTACTTTGGGCGGCCTTCCTCCTATGGGCTATGACTGTCTTTTAGTTGTAAATTCTCAGAACCAGCATTTTGCTGCCACTGAACTTCCTCTTGCAAGAGTCAGCAGGGTTCAATGTCAAAATTCATCCAATATGGTGGCTCATGAAGACCCGCTTGTGGTTGGCGGGATGAGAACTCACTCTGTGTGAAGGAGCCTGCAGTCTCTGGCTTGCCTTTTTCACTGAGGACAGAAAACATAGGCTGAATGCTACCCACCTTGTTAGGAGCTGAGCTGCCTGCCACTGTCAGGTTGATACCTTGAAGTTCTGAGAACCTTCGAATGTGACTTCATTTGGAGATAGTCTTTAAAGATGATATAATCAAGTTAAGATGAGGCCATTAGGTGGGTTCTAAGCCAGTATGACCAGTGGCCTTATAAAAAGGGGAAGTTTGGACACAGAGACAAAACGCAGGGAGGAGACAAAACGCAGGGAGAAGACAAAACACAGGGAGAAGACGGCATCTGCAAGCCACGGACAGAGGGATCAGGAGAAACCAGTCCTGTTGACACCTTGGTCTCACACTTCCTGCCTCTAGGACCATGAGAGAATAAATATCTGCTCTATTAACTACCCAGGTTGTGGTACTTTGTTACAACAGTGTGGGAAAACTAAGACTCCCCCATGTATCCCTAGCCACAGATTACCAGAAGGCTGCTGCTTTAAACCTGGGCTACCATTTTCTGAAGTTTTGCAAATTACCAAATGTAGTGACAAGATGACATTTGATAAACAAGGAGACATTGTTTGATCAACTATGAAACTTTCAGAAAGAGCTTTCATGTGCTCATAGCTAAGTATGGCTTCCACAACAAATCCTGCAAGCCAGCAAGAAAACGATTGACAAAATCGTCTGCATAAAACTCAAAATTTCTAAATAAAACAGTGTACTCAACAGCGTAAAAGCAAGACATAGCAAGGAAAAATACATGCAATAAATCTGTACCGGTCATGATTCTCCAGACGAACAGAACCAGTAGGCATGTTGGATATCTGTATCAATATTTGTATCTTAGTTGGGCATGGTGACATGTACTTGAGCTTCCAGCTACTTGGCAGGCTGAGGCAGGAGGATTGCTTGAGACCAAGAGGTCAAGACTGCAGTGAGCCATGATTGCACCACTGCTCTCCAGCCTTGGCAACAGAGCCAGACCCTGTCTCTTAAAAAAAAAATTTATATTGCCTATATATTTACAGATTATAATATATATTATAAACATATATAAATATTTATTTAAATATATTATGTACCATATACAGACACATAAAGATATATAATCTATATGTTGTATTGTATATACTGTATATTACAACATATACAGTATATACTGTATATATGGTATATATGCAAGTCAGCAGGGTTCAATGTCAAAATTCACCCAATTTGGTGGCTCATAGAGACTTGTTTGTGGTTGGCAGGACCAGAGCTCAAGCTTTGTGATACATATATTATGTATGTATATACCATATATAATAATATATAGCATATATATTATTACAGCATATATATTATACCAATACATGGTACATATATTATTACAATCTACATATTACAATAATATGTGATATAATATATTACAATTATATATGATATAATCATATATAATAATATATCACATATATTATGGTATGTATTATATGTGGTATATTATATATTATATAATATATAGATTATAATTTACAAATATGTCTTCATATATGTATGGTATATAAGTTATATGATGTATATTTACATGTTTATCAGCAAGTATTTTGCGTATAATATGTGAATATGTATTTATTTCAAGGAATTGGTTCATTGAGTTATAGGGACTGGCATGTTGAAAATTCGTATAGCAGCAGTCTGGTGGCCTGGAAACTCAGATAGGTACTGGTGCTGCAGTCAGGAGACAGAATTTCTTCTCCTCCAGAAAACCTCAAGTTTGGTTTTAAGGTCTTTCAACTGATTGGGCAAGGCCAATTCCATAATCAAGGATCACCTCCTTCACTTAAAGTCTACTGTTTGTGGATGTTGACCATTCTACACAACACCTCACAGTAACAGTTAGTATTTGATTAAACCCTGGACATGATAGCTTAGCCAAGTTAACACATTATAGGCTGAGTTGTGCACTCCCAAATTCACATCTTGAAATCCCAGTCCTCAGTATCAAAGAATGTGAGTGTGTTTGGAGACATAGTTGACCCATGGCATCCTTGGGGGACGGATTCTAGAACTCCCCTTGGATACCAACATCTATGAATGCTCAAATCCCTTATGTAAAACGGTGTAGTATTTGCATTCAACCTACGGACATCCTCCTGTATACTTTAAATCAGGGATTCCCAACCCCCAAGTCACGGACTGGTATCAGTCCCATGGCCTGTTGGGAACTGAGCCACACAGCCACAGAGCAGGAGGTGAGCAGTAGGCGAGTGAGCTAATGCTTGAGCTGCACCACCTGTCAGATCAATTGCAGCATTAGATTCTCATAGGAGCATGAACCCAATTGTGAACTGTGCATGCGAAGGAGCTAGGTTGTGTGCTCCTTATGAGAATGCAACAATAAATGTAATGCAGTTGAATCATCTCAAAACCATTCCCCATCGCCCCACCCCACGTCCGTGGAAATATCATCTTCCACAAAACCTATCCCTGGTGCCAAAAAGGTTGGGGATCGCTGCTTCAAATCATTCCTAGATTACTTACAATATTTAACACACTGTAAATTCTATATAAATAGCTGTTTTCCTCCATTGTTTGAGAATAACAAGAAAAAAAGTATGTAGGTGATGTTTGTGTTTAGTACAGGCACAATCATCCATTTTTTTTCCTTAATATTTTCAAATAGCAGTTGGTTAAATCCATAGACAGAACCAACAGATATGGAGAACTGACTAGTGTCTTTAAAGAGATAATTAAGGTAAAATAAAGTCATTAGGGTGGGCCCTGATCCAACAAGACTGGTGTCCCTATAAGAAGCAAAGCTTGTGGCACAGGCACACACAGAGGGATGACTATGTGAGGACATAGGGAGAAGGTGTCATTTACAAGCCAAGGAGAGAGGCCCCAGGAGGAACCAACTCTTCCTATACCTTGATCTAGGACTTCTAGCCTCCAGGACAGTGAGAAAATTAATTCTGTTGTTTAGGCTGTACAGTCTATGTACTCTGTTATGGCAGCTCTAGCAAACTAATGCAACAAAATACAACAGAAAGATAAGCACAAAATGCAACAGAAAAAAATGCACAAAATGCAACAGAATGTGAGCTGGCAAACTTAAAATATATCCAGGATATTTACCACATAGGAACAAAGACTGAACAGGGAGTTTGAGGGCAACAGAAAGATATATAAATTTAAATAAGTTAAAACTTTTCTTTTCCCCGTAAGTACCAAAATGCAGATAAAACAATAGTGAGAGTCCATATTTTTAACCTTCCAATTGGTAGCGATCTAACAGATGGGTAAGGCATAGGAAGTACTTTAAATAGTGACTGGGAATCAGACAGCCCCTTGGGAGGGACATTTGGGAAAACAGACCCACACTTAAGATGCACACGGCCACTGACCCAGCATATACTTCCACTTCAAGGAATACATCCTGAGAGATGCACCCCCACATCATGCCGAGATTTATGCTGAAGGGTGTTGGCACTGCATAATGGTTTTGAAATATCACAAAAACTAGAAAAAAGAAAACTAAAATGACTATCGATAGAAGTTAGCTAAATGACAGTGATTCAGACACGGAATAGTAGGCAGCCATGAAAAAGATTGTGCATGCATAGGCAACCTCGTACGTGCATGCTTGTGTGTGAGGGGAGGGTGAGTGGGTGGGTGATGCATGTGTGAATGAGACTATTTTCAGAAGGTTGCTGGAGAAAACTGTGACAGCAACAATCTTAGACAACAGTGGCTCAGAATCTGTTCTTCAAGAACAATTGACTCTTGTTTGTGCATCTTTTCATACACTTGCAATTTTTTCCCTGTATCTGCTCTGACTTTTGGTGTAAATAATTGATTAAATATTCATGAATTGCCTCATTTCTATTAACACAGTGCTAGATTGATCCCTATCCTTGTAAAATAATCATGTTAACACTATACAGAAGTGGCTTGTAAAACACTGAATTCTGCAAGTGGACTCATTTTGCTCCTTCACGTAGACTCCATCGAAGTGCTGTAAAGTTAAGTGCTCCTTCATATGTAACTCATTGTAAGATAAAGATTAATAATGAGTTAATTTCTGGAAAAAAGAAAATGCTAGCCTTTCCTCGAAGGTATAAAATATCTTTGAAACAGTCTCAATTCAAGATCATCAGACATAACTTCCATCTTTTACATGCATTCTGAAGGCTGGGTTACAATTCACCATATCCAAGCAGACTGTTATATAAAAATTGACTTAATTACTGAGCACATCACATCTTACATCTGTGTTTTGTGTTTATAAATACAGAAGGAATCATTTATAGTAATAAAACTCTGGACCGTAAAATGTGTACTCAATAGCTACAAAGAAGAAAAACCTGTGATCTTAGATTCACAGTTTTCTATCCAGGTTCTAAAAATTCTGGAAAAGACGATGACACACTTAAAGTATTCTCCAAGTGCCAACAATGTTCAGTGCTGCCTCCAAGCAGACAGACTGTAATTGTTAAGAATGCATCTGAGGAGCTCACAGAAAAGACAGTACCTGATATTTATTTAATTGTTCTACACTAAAAAGTGAGTAATTGCCTAGGTGGATATTACTATGATTAGTAGATGGTGTGCATGTAACCATGAGATATGGATTTGAACTCATTACCTTCGGAGTTCAGCAAAGCCTCTTGGGTCAGATAGATTTCAGATAATCTATAGTTACCAAATTGGCTGCAGAGTTTCTTCTGCAGAATTCAAGTCGTCTGACAGCTTGACAATGCAAAAGCAGGATGCTTCTTTCAAATACGGAGCCAGCTTTTACTGTGGGATTGAGTCACTCTTTGGCCATGTTTTGAGCATCCTTAGTAGCCCAGGCCAGAGGGCGCTAACCTTAGAGCTGTGGGCTCTAGTTCCTATTCTGTGATGAACTAGGATTGTGGGTGGAATTGTGTCCCCACAAAATTCATATGTTGAAGACCTACTGTTTCCTAACTTCTCAGAATGTGACTTTATTTGGAAATAGGATCCTTGCGGATGTATTTAGTTAAGTAGTTAGGTTGAGATGCAGTCATTAGGATGAGCTCTAATCCAATGTGACAAGCATCTTCATAGAAAAAACAAATTTGGAGAGAGGCACACCACTAGGGAGAATGCCACATGAAGAAAAAGGCAGACATTGAGGCACAGATAGTGCTTGTATAAGTCAAGGAATGCCATAGATTGACAGAAAGCCACCAGCAGTTAAAAGACAAGGCTGAAACATATGCTTGCTCATTGAAAGGAACCAATGCATCCCGTACCTGGATTTCAAACTTCTACTCTCAAGAATGATAAGACAATAAATTTCAGCCAAGGCTTCCATCTAACTCCAGAACTTGTACTGACTTTTTCCACAGACAACAGTGAGGAAGGAGACATGGGTTTGCCCAGTCATGGACAGAACATCTGAACTGCAGAAAGAGGTTAAACACAAGAGATTCAATAAAGATATGCTAACCCTACTTTGAGGAATGGGATTTGCTCAGCATATAAACTTGGAAGTGAAGTTTGAGGTTTAAAAGTACCCTACAGCTAAGCCCTCTGAAGTTGGGAAATTACCATAAAATTTCCAGAAGAAAATCATCCCCACAGATGAGACTTGAAATGTGTCCTCTCAGTGGGATTTCTTTTCATAAACTCAATGTATCATTTATTTATATATTTTCTTCTTGATTATCTCTTTTTTATAATTTTCTTTTTCTAAAAAATTAATTTCAACTTTTATTTTAGATTCAGGGGATTTATGTGCAAGTTTATTACCTGGGTATATTGTGTGATGCTGAGGTTTGGGGTACGAATGATCTCGTCAACCCAGGTACTGAGCATAGTATCCAACCGTTAGTTTTTTAGGCCTTGCCCTCCTCCCTCCTTCCTCCCTTTAGTAGTCCTCAATACCTATTGTTTCCATCTTTATGTCCGTATGTGCTCAGTGTTTAGCTCCTAAAAGACACATGCATGTGTACGTTCATGGCAGAGCTATTCACAATAGCAAAGACATGGAGTCAACCTAGGTACCGATCCACAGTGGCCTGCATAAAGAAAACGTGGCATATCTATGCCATGGAATAATACACAGTCATGAAAAAGAATGAAATCATGTTTTTGCAGCAACCAGGATGCAGCTGGAGGCCATTATCCTAAGCAAATTAACGCAGGGACAGAAAACCAAATACTGCATGTTCTCAGTGGGATTTTACTCCTTCCCATAGACACAATTTTAGAATGTGAATAAGGCAATGTTTGTAAATGAGGCATACTAATTTCTCCCCTTGGGGAAAAGTAAGGTATAAAACAACATATAATCAGGAGGACTCAAGCATAAAGGTCCCCATTCCCATGCTGTGTGTCATCAAATGGTCAACCATGAGCTCTTACACTGGAATGTTAGGCTGTCCTCTCAGGCCAAGCATCCATTGGCTTGTTGCTGTGCTAATCCTTCCTCTACCCCACCATAGCACATTCTAATCTAGGACACTGTTCGACATGACTGTAAGCGGTTGAAAGTGACAATATGTAAAAGGAATGACTTTAAACAGGTTTCTAGGTATGGATGCCCTGCAATCCCATGCTCCGGGTCCTGGAGAAATTCACCCTCTGTGACAAATTAGCCCTAGTGTGGCCGTGAAAAATGGGCTTCTCATTTCCTTGACCACAGGGAATGTTATTTACTGAGAACCCAAGCTGCTGTGCTCTGAAATCCATCACTTCATTTGCAACATGCTCATTCTTCCCAGAGACTTAATCTCCCCAATGACCGAGGACGGCAGGGATAGTAAGGTGAGTTCTTTATTGGAGACACAGGACCCGTGACGGCCAGCATTGACTGGAGGGCTACCAGACCACCATGCCCAATCTTCCTGCTCCCACCCTCTTTCCTTTATGGGAAGTCAGAGTAGCATTGAGCTCTCTGTGGTGGGTCTCCCAGCCTCTTTGGGGTGACAAGAAATCTCATTCAGGACATGATTTCATTCTTTTTTATGGCTGTGTAGTATTCCATGTTGTAGATATGCCACATTTTCTTTATGCAGGCCACTGTGAATGAACACCTAGGTTGACTCCATGTCTTTGCTATCGTGAATAGCTCTGCCATGAACATACACATGCATGTGTCTTTTAGGAGCTAAACATTTTCACTCCCACAGGTAATTTTCTCAAAACAATCCTTGCCCATCTCATCACATCTGGGTATTGCTTCTCCAAGGATCTGTCCTGGGGTCTTCATACTAGGAAACCAAGATTAATACAAGCATCCTTTGGTTCAGCCTTTTCCATCCAAAAAAGGCATGTTTGTTTTTCCCAAGGAGAAGCTGTTTTCTCTCAAATGAGAAGTTAAAGCTCCACCAGTTCAAAAGAGTTTTAAAAAAATGTTGCAGCATTTGAATGTCCCTTTNGTGTATGTGATTCTTTTTTGATATTTTTCAGGAGAAAAGAAACATGGATATGTCAGAATAGCTGAATAAGAGTATTTTTGAAAAAATAATCTAAATTGTAGAATAAGTGATAGTGAGAGCTGAAGAGAAAGAGCTCAGGACAAAACACAGCATGGTTTAAATTTTTGCCTTTTCTTTCTTTTTTTTTTTTTTAGTTCACTCCTAAGCTGTCCCACATACATATATTTAGGTCAAAAGCTAGAATCTGTTACTCAGTGATATCAATGCTGGATTGACATTAGGTTGACCCAGATAGCATATTTTTTAAAATGCCAATACCAGGTCCAAGTCGCGGAAGTCCTGATTCAATTGGTGGCAGGTGCAATCCTTGCTGGGCACGAGAGGTTTTAACCCCCCTTCCCCACTGATTACAATGCACAGCTGCAGTCGGTCTGGGCTACAGCATTGAACTCTTTGAGTCAAATCGCTGATCCATTCGGAGAAATAGACTGCTTGGTTTGTCTCTGCCCCCGAAAGGATGGTAGGACTGAGCCAAGAGCCAGGGTGTGGGTGGATAATTTTGCAAAATTGGTGATTGTGACACATGTTTGACTGACTCAGTAATTTTAGCAATCGAAATGATCCAATCTGTCGTGTAAAATTGTCCAGAAAAAAATGTATATATGTTACAGAAAATATTTCTGAAGATCATCACTGCTTTTAAAAAAAACTACATAATGATTTAAAAAATAATCCAATAGGCAGAGCTTCATATGTAAGAGGGTCTAAGTGGAATATCTATTATTCCATTAAACCTTCATAGTAAACATTTTGGATAGATATGGTAAAGTAGTATTTCCTTGTGTCTGACCTCAAGGTTAAGTATAGTTCAGTATGTGAATGAAATTTTGTGTGTTTGTACATGATTTAGTACATTAAAGTGAAGAGTTGCTCTCACTGACATATTTAGAAGTTTTAATATAATTTTATGAAGCAGTTGAAATACAAAAAAAATTTATAAATTTTGGCTAATGTAGATATGATTTTAGTTTCATTCCATTACATTCCTGCTCCCTGCTCTCCACAAACGGAATCCCTCAAGTGAATGTAAATAGGTAGGAAAGAACTGCTGGTCCTTTGTGCCATGCAATGGAAATACAAGGGTAGCCCACTACGTAGTTTCCAGTTTCCCAGGAATCACTTTAAAATATTCAACCAGAAACAGATGTAATCAATTTTAGTAATATTTAATGTAACCAAATACAGACAAAATATAATCCTTCTAACATGTGATCAACATCAGTATTGATAAGATATCCTATATTCTTTTTTGTTGTGGTGGTGGTGTTAAACCTTTGAAATCTGATGTGTATTTTACACTTAGAGCACATCTCAGTTTGGACTCACTGCATTAAAAGTGCTCATAGTCACATATGTCTACTGTATCGTGCAACCAAGGTCTTAGTCAAAATTTTTTTCTCCAGTCAATAACCCATGAATACACCAGTGATATTGAATCATAGTAGGCTAGAGAAGAGAGGGAGTATACATCTTTTCTGGTCTAAGGACCCACTTTAGAAATAATAATACTAAGGCTCAGAGGGGTCAACTGGCTTGTGCAAGGTCACAAAATTAACGGGAAAACTAGGACTAAGACTCAAATCTCAGCACCAGGTTGATGACTTTTCTGTGTGTGTGTGTTTGTGTGTGTGTGTGTGTGTGTGTAAATTTAACTATCAGTTATTTTGTCCTTACTACTAATGTTCTACTATCATAGATTTATTCTTGTTTATTATTCACAGGGTCTGTAGTAGACACATGTTAGAGGAGTCCCCATGGTTCACTGGTTCATTACACAAGTCCTTCCCCTTGAATATAGGCAGGAATGGTGACTTTCTTCTAGCCAAAACATGGCAAAGATGAAGCAAGTGTTTTAGATGTAATTTACATCCTGAATCAGTTGATTTTGAGTTATCTGCCTCATCATGAGTGGGCCTGGTTTAATCAGGAGAACGACCTGAAAAGACTGAGGTGATAGCCTCTCTTTGAAGGCCTGATGAAATAAGGTCATGTTGGAGAAACCCAGGTGTCAAGAAAGAGTGGGTGGCCTCTAGGGAGTGTGGGTAGCTTCCATGACCCAAACGTGGCCTCTAGTCAAGAGGTAGCCAAATGAGAGTCCCCTAACCACATAGTTGCAAGGAAATAAATTATGCTAACATTCTGAATGAATTTGAAAATGTCTCCCTCCACATTTGAGACTCAGGATGAGAACACATCTTAACTACCCACTTCATTAAAGCCTTTTGAGAACACGAGTAGAGGACCCAGCTAAGCCATACCTAGACTCCTGACTTACAGAAACTATGAGATAATAAACATATGTTACTCTAAGCCCCTATATTTGAAGTGTAATTTATTATAAGATGATAGTAAACTGTCAATATCTGTTCCCAAATTTTCAGCAAATGTAGCCGTTGATAATTGATCATTTTAACAGTGGGATCATTTATTAATTTTAAAAGACTCTCAGTCAAGCAAAGTGGTTTGGGAGAGTTAATAAATCAAGCAAGATTGAGTGAAAATTTAAATAGTACTGTTATGCATTAAGTCATCTAACTTTTGGTTGTATGTATTAGATTTCTTGCTTGATCTATTTAGCTTGAACAACTGTAAGGAAAGTTGAGATTCCCTTTTAAAAAATTAACTAACATGTGCACCAACAAAATGCTAATGAATAACAAAATACTAATGTTTATTAGAACTCTGATGCATATTGGAATATTTTAAAATTGTGATGTTAAATGTTACATAAGTGAAGGAGAGCACTCTATTTCAGACTTTGGTCAGGAGTTGCAAGAGCATCCAAGAGCATCTGATGACCAGCAGTTCCAATGCCAAGGTCTTATAAATGATCCTGCTTATATGTCTGGATGATATCTTAATAGCTATTCCAGCAGGGGCCTTCTGTTAGTTCATATAAAGGCCACAACCCATTTATTAAAACCTTTTGGCATTGTCATATAGAAGACAGAGAGAAAAAAAAAACAATGTGTTAACTTCAAAATCAATGCTGAGGTTTGGGGTGAGTGTAAGCAGCACATAATTAGGAAGATCTTGGGAGAAGAAAGATGTAATATTTAAACCTGTCACACAATCAACACAAGGTCAGATATTCTGAAAGCATGTGTTCTTAAGGCAAATCCTTCCTAAGTTGTACTCCACATTTGGTCTCAGGAGTAGAAAAAATTACTAACTAAGCAATATTAATCTCTCAGAATGATCAGCTCTCTGAAGAAAAGAACAACAGCAATAATTTTAGGTATTTTTTACATGTTTATTCCAAGTCATCCGTTCTGATAATAGTCATCATGTGGATAAAATGTTAATTTATTAAAGCTCTTAGCCCTCAAGATAGAAGGGCTGTTAATTGCTTTAATTAATGGGCAAACTGAGTGAGAGATAAATAAAGTTTGTTTGGATTCAGAACCAGGGCCTTTAACTCTACACCTCACTGACGTTATAATGGAATTAGGTGTGTATTAGTTATCTACTGCTGTGTAACAAATTACCACCAAATGTAGCACCTTACAACAACCATCACTGATTATCTCACAGTTTCTGCAGATCAAGGACCTGGGCATGGCTTAGGTGGGTTTGGAGCTCAGGGTCTCACAGGAATGCAGTCAAGATATTGGCTGGTTGTGTTCTTATCTGGAGATTCAAAAAAGGAAGAATCTCTTTCTAAGCTTAGCCAGGTTGTTGGCAGAATTAAGTTACTTGTGGCTGTAGGACTGAGAGTTCTGGCCATTTCTTGCTGCCAGACAAAGACCAGTCCCCGTCCTAGGACATCCTTAGCAGCTTGACAATTGGGCCTCTCACCTTGATGACTGACTTCTTCACAGTCAGCAAGAGAAGTCTCTAGCAAGAGTCTGCTAGCAAGATTGAGTTTTACATGGCATAAAGTAAACAAAACACAAAAGTCACATCCCATGATCCTGGACCCACCCAAGGAGTGTATCGTCATGCACAAGGGTGTGAATACCAGAAGATGAGAGGCATTGAGGGTCACTTTAAAGTCTACCCGCTACAACCAAGAGGACATGTGGGTTTCTTCAATATTGGTGTTTATATCATGGAGCCCACAAGGAGAACCTTTCCATCTGATGAAGTTAGACCTGCCCAAGATAATCACCTATTGGATTTACTTAAAATCAACCTATTTGAGGTCATTAATTACATCACAAATTTTCCACCTTCTCTATATTCTGCATAACTGGAAGCAAGGCACAGGTCCTACCATACTCTATGGGAGGGAATGGCACACAGGCCTGGACACCTCTACAGGGACCATTGGCATCACCTTGGAAATACGTTGTCTATCACCATATATTTGAAATGCTTATGCACAAGATTTGAGAATATAGAATTCCAAGAAAACTACCAGTGTGCAACTGTTCATAAAAGAAAAAAATATATTTTCAGGCATAAATGACTCTAGAAATGTTTTATCCAGATCTTTATACAGACAATATGAAAGGGTATACTTTATCATAAATATAAATAAAATGAAATAAATAGGAAGTTCTAGGCTTCAATGTGCAAGATAAAGGCCACTATGAGCCATGTTGTTAAATCTATAAATTAATGTTAATCGTTAAGATAGTGTTAACATAATATTAAAATGTTATACCAAAAAATAGGCTGGAATTGAAATGTTAAAATCAATAAGGGATGAGACGTAGGGAAGGGCCTTGACCAGGTTGGGTACATTAACACCATTGTCTTGTGCAGAAGGAGGATAAGAGCTGTGAAGTTTACTAGAAAGTTAGAAAATCTGAATACTAAAATAGCAAGTGAAAAAAGTAAGGAAACTGAGCTAACAATGAATAAAATCCCTAGAGGTCAGAAAAGAGAGGGAATAAAAGAAAGCTAAGTGTCAGGGGTGAAAATGGAAAATACAATTTGAGATAGTAGAAATATGCCCACTTATGTATTATCACACTAGACATAAAAGCTAAACTTCCCTATTAAAAGGAATAGACACTCAGGTTGAATTAAAACGAAATAAAATGATAATCCAGCTCTAAACTATTTACTACTGATACATCTATGAAAAAAAGATATGAAAATAATGGAAATGAAACTTGCATACCATAGAAGCAATAACCAAAATGAAATTGATCTACAATAGAATTGAAGACAAAAGTAAGTAACAGAAGTTTAGGATTTTACATTATAAGTAAAACATGCCACCAGAAATCCATAATAATCAAAACTCATTATATTGAGACTGAGAGTCTTTATAAATAAATATGTGTGTGTGTCTGTGTATGTGAATATATTATGTGTGTGTTTCTGTGTATGTGAATATGTGTGTATATATATATTTATGTGTATATATATTTGTGTATATATATATATATACACACACACACACATAATGACAGAATTACTGAAAAATATTTTAAAACCACATCTGTAGTGGAAAAATTGAATGAACCTTTGTCAAGAGTTGATAAAGAAAGCAGAACCCTCCCCTACCAAAAAAAAAAGAGAGAAAAGGATAAAACTTATAATGTAGTAATCAACAAACATCATCTGATTGATATATCAATATATATCACAAAAAAGACATTATGTGTCATTTTTCAGGCATCTAAATTATTTTGCAAGATTAACCTGTGCTACAAACAAAATCTCAAAAATTCCATAGTCAAATTCATAGAGACAGCATTATCTGTCTATTGTGCAATTTTACACCAGCAATAAAGGAATATAAAAAAATACGGAGTTGAAATGTCTAATAATGCTACAGCCACATATAAAAACATGCAGAATGAGCATTATTCACAATAGCAAAGACATGAAATCAATCTAGGTGCCCATGAACAGTAGACTGGAAAAAATAAAATGTGGTGCATATATACCATGAACTACTACACAGCCACGAAAACCAATGAGATGATGTCCTTTGCAGCAACATAGATGCAGTTGGAGGCCATTATCCTAAGTGAATTAACGGAGAAACAGAAAATGAAAGACCACATGTTCTTACTTATAAGTAGGAGCTAAACTTTGGGTACACATGGAAATAAAGATGGGAACTATAGACACTGAGGAGTCCAAAAGGTGTCGGCAGGGAAGGGTAGAGAAGCTACCTTTTGGGTACTATGTTCACTATTTGCATGACAGGTTCAGCTGAAGCCCAAATCTCAGCATCATGCAATATATTCATGTAAGAAACCTGCACGTGTACCTCCAAATCTAAGTTTTAATATATAAATAAATAAAAATTAAAACATGCAGAATGCATTGGACAGAAGAGGAAATTGGAAACACACAAATAAAAAAACCAAACAACAATAAAAATTCTTTAAAACCACTATTTGAAAACATAAGAGAATGACTTTACATCCTTGATTAAAAACAAGCCTTCTGGAAAATGTTAAATCCACTGATCTTAGCCTAATTTTGGCTATTACCAAAGACTACTGTTCATGCAGACTCTATAACTGTTTAACTGATTTCATGCATTCTGATTTTTCAAGGATCAGATTGTAGTTTTTGAAATATGACTACATTCCATGTGCTTAGCCTCAATTCTGTTTTCCCGGGACTTGACCATAGAAATCTTGCATGGACATAGAAATGCACATTTGTTATTATTAGCAATATGTGTTCATTTTCTTCTGTGATGGAAGCACTTGCCGTTCATGGCTATGTTACTAACATGTTTACATTTAGAACCTTCCATTTGCAAGGGAAACATTAGTCTTAGAAATGTTTTGGGTGATACTCAAGCATTGCCTAATAGTATATAGCAACCATATGGCACCTGGAAATATATTGATTTACGAGTTCCCTAAAGCACCCAGGCAGGAGATGAAGGATGAAAAGATGTCACACAACAAGGTAAAAATAGGGTGCAATCACTAATTACTACTTTTTTATGTTGACATTGAAATTTCAGGCGCAGGTTTTTAAAAACCATTCTAGGTTGAAAATGGATTTTAGAATGCCTCTGCTAGAACAACAGATCTAATTAAATCTCTGGAAAGAAAAGTGCTTTTCTTTGCTTTAGCAGAACTATGGTAGATAAAGTCAATATAAAGATGTGACTTATGCATAAATCTATTGTTAATGTCCTTTTAAAAATACTTCGCAAGTGATTTAATTGATGATTAGGCAAAATAAAATTAATTTTAGACTTTATTTTCTTAAAGTTATAGCTACAATATAGCTTTCAAATAGTTGTTTACAATTTAAAAAGACGAATTGACTACTGACCTGTGTAAGTACAGCAACTGACACTGAGGTTATTACTATACCTGGTGGAATTCAACAATAAGGGGGAAAAAGTCTAGAAAAGTAGCCTAGATAAACATTATTGCTGAAATTCGTTAATGATATAAGTTTGTCTAACAATGTAATAATTGCATTGAAGTCAACAGCTTTACATAGAACCTAGTCTCATAATAAAAGGAACTAGGAAAACTCAATTAGATGTTGTAAAGTACTAACCTCGGCATGTTTGGTTTTAAGTGTGGAGCAATTAAAAAGAAAACAACATTCATTTAATTATTTTATGTGAAATAAGATTATCTTCGCAATCCATTTGGTACTTTTCATCAACATTTTTATTTTCCTCTCTCCCTCCTGTATCCTAACATAGCTTTAGATAGTGATTTAGGCTAAGATGTTCTCAACATTTAGTAGCAAAGAGAATAGGTCAAATTAAAGTTAATAATTGAAAGGTTGCTGGGTGATAAATGGAATCATGTAATTCATGTACCTAAAGCACTCTGTCTTTTTTAACTACAGAAAGTAGCCCAGGTGTCAGCCACAATGTTTTTCTAAATCCCGTTGTAGTTTGAAGTCTCCTTTTAATAGGCACATGTTGAAGGAGGAAGGGCCCACCTCATGTCTTGCTTTGGTTTCTCATCACTATCCCTGGAGTCTCCAGGGGACTCCAGGAGACATCCACCCTTTGTCCAGTCCTCATTTGGGGTTAGGGATGAACCTGTCCCCATGGCTCCATCCTACTACAAATAGCAAGAACGTGTCAGGTTTCCATCTGCAAACCCTACCTGAGTGACTTCAGACCGCCTATGGGGCACTCTGACAAAACCATGGAAGGTGTAGGCCATGAAGGAGGGGTGATGGAGACTTTAAACTAAATATTAGAAGTTCCAGTCTTTAGAATCTTTGTTTTCTTCTGAGGGCATAGGCTTTATCTGAGCTCTCTCTTTGCAGATCAGACCCAAAGATTTCACTCTTCACACTCCAGGGGCATTTCTCTCAACCAAGAGTTTGCTAACATTTTCCATAAAGGCCTGGATAGAGAATAGACTTTGCAGGAAAGACAACCATCTCTGTTGCAACTACTCAATTCTGCCACTATAGCATGAAAACAGTCACAGACGCTATGTGAAGGATTGGGCATGACTGTGTTTTAATGGATGTACACTGGAATGTAAATTTTATATACTATTCATGTGCCAAGAAAGTTCTCTTATTTGCTTTCAACATGTAAAATGTAAACTCCATTCATAGCTTGCAGTCCATAAGAATACAGGTTTGGGGTGGATTTGGTCCAGGGACCATAGTTTTCAAAGTCCTACCATTAAGGATAATAATCTTTTGGCTATGATTCTTAAACACTAACCCACTAGAAAAAAAATTGCAGCAGTCAGATTTCTTTAAGTAACATATTTAAAGAGTTTTACTACAACCAAAGAGACATATGTTGAACAGAAATTGGGCTTAGTGGGGTGCAGGGCTCAAGCTTATGATCCCAGTATTTTGAAAAGTTGAAGTGGGAGGATCACTTGAGCTCAGGAGTTCAAGACCAGCCTGGGCAACATAGGGAGACTCCGGCTCTACAAAAAATAAATTTTAACAGAAAATTAGCCAGGCATAGGCCGGACACGGTGGCTCACGCCTGTAATCCCAGCACTTTGGGAGGCTGAGGTGGATGGATCACCTGAGGTCAGGAGTTTAAGACCAGCCTACCAACATGGTGAAACCCTGTCTCTACTAACAATACAAAATTAGCTGGGCATGGTGGCAGTTGCCTGTAGTCCCAGTTACTCGGGAGGCTGAGGCAGGAGAATCGCTTGAACCCAGGAGGCGGAGGTTGCAGTGAGCTGAGATTGTGCCATTGCACTCCAGCCTGGGCAACAGGAGCGAAACTCTGTCTCAAAGGAAAAAAAGAAAATTAGCCGGGTGTGGTGGTGAGTGCCTGTAGTCCCAGCTACTAGGGAGGCTGAGGTGGGAGGATGGCTTGAGCCCAGGAAGTCAAAGCTGCAGTCAGCTATGATTGCACCACTGCACTCCAGCCTGAGTGACAGAGCAAGACCCTGTCAGAAAAGAGAAAAGAGAAAAGAAAGAGAGAGAGAGAGAGACAGAAAGGAAGAAAGAAACAAGAAAGAAAAGAAAAGATGAAAAAAGAAAGAGAGAGAGAAGGAGGGAGGGAGGGAAGGAAGAAAGGAAGGAAGGAAGGCAGGCAGGCAGGCAGGCAGGAAGGAAGGAAGGAAGGAAGGAAGGAAGGAAGGAAGGAAGGAAGGAAGGAAATGGCAGAAAACTGGAAAGAGAAAAAAGAAAGGAAGAAAGAGAGAGAAAGAATGAATGAAAGGAAGAAAGAAAACGAAATTAGGCTTAGAATCAGAAAACCTTGATTTCAGGCCTAACTCAGGTGCGCCTGTTGTGGAGCTTCTGGAAGCAATGCCTGACTACTAAATTCCTAATGTAATAAAACAACAATAATTCCTGTCCTGTCCAATCCTGTGGATTTCTGAGCAGGCGATAAAAGGAATGTAGAGAGAGACTGCACTCCATGCTGTTTCCTATCAATGAGGATCATAGCAAAGAGGCTTTATGTGGCTAGGATTTGATTCTTTGGGCCTCAAAGGAGGAAACCTATTACCTGTACACGTTGCAACAAACACCTCCAGAAAAGCAATTAATTTTGACCAGACTTGTTCTCCCTTATTCTGCCTTTGTATGAATAATCAGCAGAAACGGTACGAAATGACTCTCTGGCCACAGGTTAGTCATGACCATGGGATTCTCCCCAAGGTGAAAATCATGCTGTAGTGCTTTGGTCAGCACTACCTCCTCACTTCAAAGGTTGATTGTGATCAATGAAAAGCTGTTCATTTGAACGAACCAGGTTCGCTTTACAAGGTTCTCCTGCACTCTTTATCCTTAGCCTCTGAAACAATTTGTCTGCATCCTCCTGCTACAGATCAGCAGGAAGAGAGTTCAGGTAAGATTGCAGTGCAACTGTTAACTTAAAAGTTTTATGACTCCAAATCTCTTCAACAGGCAGAAAGTTTAAGTAAGATTCCAGGGCAACTGCTCACTTTAAAATTTTATTATTCAAGGCCAAGAATGGTGGCTTGTGCCTGTAATCCCAGCACTTTGAGAGGTTGAGCTGGGCAGATCACTTGAGGCCAGGAATTTGAGTCAAGCTTGGGCAACATGGTGAAATTCCATCTCTACAAAAAACACAAAGAAATAACTGGGAGTGGTGGTGCATGCCTATGCTCCCAGCAACTTGGGAGGCTGAGGTGGGACGATGCCTTGAGGCCAGGGGACGGAGGTTGCAGTGTGTTGAGATCATGCCATGGCACTCCAGCCTGGGCAACAGAGTGAGATCCTGCTCAAAAAAGCAATTTGATGATTCCAAATCTATGTTGCTTTTGTTTTAGTGCTGTACAATTTTAAAATATTTTTTATGTTCATTTTATTTATTTATTTTCACTCAACTTTTATATTTTGGTGAAAAAAAAATTACCCAACTCCCCAGTCAACTTTTAAAATATTTTGATACACAATCTTTAACTCTACTGTCTTGAACTGTGGTGACATAGACCCTTTACTTGGAACTTATGGCACCAAGCAAACCTGCCTATAAATGCGATGCTTGAGGGAGGATGAAGAGTTTTAGGGTGTTCAATTTCTCATGTTGCCTGTTTTGTCTGCAGAATGAAACTGAGACAGACAACGCATTTCTTTGTGTTCAGTACAAGGCATAATTAAGTCTTAGTGCTTAATAAGTAATAAATGCAGCAACTAAGCACACAGTATTACCACCCTGCTTAACAAAAGAATTAGTTTAAATAAATGACTTCATTGTTTAAGGCCCAGAGAACCTACAGAAAAGTTTCATATACTCTCAATTTGAGATTTATGTAAGAATAAAATGGGAGGAAGGAATGCTTTTTCAGGTTGGAAGATCCCATTAGGTCCAAGTGGAGATCAGAATTTTTAAATTAAATTCTTTATGGAATTTTTCATGTTTCAGTTTCCTAGAAAAAGCTGTGGTGTGCTTTCTTTCTTCTCTCAATCGTCACGAAATCAAACTTTTTCTAAATAATGCCAAACAGGGAGTTGGAAAGTTTAAAAAACAAAAAACAATCATTCAAACTGGTTGAAGTTTGTCTTAATGCCCAGCCCAAATTGAGGCTGATTTAATGGCTAGACCAAATTGGTTGTTCAATTTCAAGGTCTACCAAAACAAATTGAGTGTACTTTCCATTCAGATGACTGCAGACCTATTAAGAGAGCTGACCCACTTCAGAAAATGGCAAAAACAACCTGAACCTCCGCTAACTTGGACATTGTGTTTTGTCTGACATACCCAGGAACAGAAGCAACCAGTTTTCTGTCTTGGTTTTAGGTCATGTCGGATAAAGCCGCAGTATCTTTCATGACTGTTTCTTTCATCTGTATATGGATTTTTTTGGAATATTGCTATTGAGTATTTCAACACATGGTTTAGTAAGAAAATCTTCTGTGTATGACATGAGAATATGAGAGGTAATTTGTCCTTTTATCTAATTTTTCAAATCCAAATCCCAAGGGAAGACACTCTTCCAAATGAGAATATTGCTATACATTTGCTTATCTTAGAAGAAGCTCGTATGGAAATTAAAAGGGCAACATGGCAAACCCTTCTCAGTTTTCCAAGCATTAAAGTGAAGTGGATTCATTGTGGCTATTTGGGTTTCTCGACACCATTTTTTTTTGGTTGAATTCTCTCTGGGGCCTTGATTGACACTCCCTTAAAACAAGTAAGACTCAGATTAGATTCAGGGCAGATACAACCAATTCCACCCAAGTGGTAACAACCGAAGCAGAATGGAAAAATTTAGTTAACAACTAAAACTCCCCCACATACATTTGAGGGCACTTCTCAATCCCAAGGTCAATGACGAATGAAACCTGCAAAGAAGAAGCCAATCTTAACGACATCCATAAAGATCTCAATATTTCAACTTGGTGCTGGCCCCAAATGCTTTGCAAGTAAGGGAAATGTAGCTCTCCTCATGAAATGCAATTAAAAATGATTGTTCACACCCTGAGAAAACACAGACACTGCATATTAGCTACCTATTTTTTTTTTTTCTTTTAAGAGACAGAGTCTCTCTCTGTTGCTGAGGCTGGAGTAAAGTGGTGAGGCCATGGCTCACTGCAGCCTCAAACTCTTGAGCTCATGTGATCCTCCTGCCTCAGCCTTGAAAGTAGCTGAGAGTACAGGCACACAGCACCATGTCCAGCTAATTTTTTTCTTTATTTTGTAGAGATGGGGTCTCACTGTGTTGCCTAAACTAGTCTCAAACGCCTGGCCTCACGTGATCCTCCTGCCTTGGCCTCCCAAAGTGCTGGGATTAGAGATGTGAGTCACCATGCCCAGCCATTCTTAATGCAAGCAATTTGCCACCAAAAGTTTCTTGACTTTATTACAAGCCAAACACATAAATTGATGTGATTCTACGGTGTTGTGGAAACCTAGCCAAAGTATTTTCCATCACACTTTTTTTCCTCATAGTCTCTTCACCATAGTTATCTGATTTTCATCCCCAGTAAAAATTGTTAACTGTGCCCCGTGAATTACAGTTAAATGAGAATACATTTAAAGAAATAATAGGCTTGCCATTAGAACCGGCAGAAAGGTCTTTCATATCAGTTATTTCCTTTTCTAGAAATATCCCCAGCTGAAATACCAAAAGCTTTGCATGGCCTTTTAAAAAATGTAACATAATCTTCATAAATGTTTTTAAACATCAAACTTGACCCACAGAACATTTCGACTGTCACTCTGTGAAAGTAAATATGAATGACCATGTAGTAGTAGAGCTTTTCAATCTGCATAATAGTCTTAGTATTCCTGGTGAAAGCTGCCTGCAATCTCCCGAGACAACTGAATGCAAGAAATCAAATTTAGCACATTCCTATAGTTAACTTCATAAATTGTTTCCTGCCTGTCTTTTTTTCTCATAAAATAAAATATTCATCCATTGCAAATGTTCAAATTCAATCACTATATTACTTTTACTGAAATGTCTACTTCAATAAGAGGAAGCAGCAGATATTATAAGAACTAAATGTTATAAAAGATTTCACTAAAAACAACTGAAATTTTGTGTCACCATTATTAATCCCTTTAAAGGTACATGTTTATATTCCTCTGTCTCAACAAAACAAACTTCTATCATATTCACAGCAAAAAAGTGTTTTTAATTATATCCTTTAATTATAGTTTAATATGACATTGACTTGTGATAAAAAAAGTTTGCCAATCCTTGATTTAGATTGACAGATACGGAAGATTGTCTTGATGACTCAGGTTGAGTGGGAATGTCTATTGTAATGGTGCCTGATTCATTCCAACTGTACTGTAAGATCAATTCTCTCTGAATCTTCTACTGGAGAACTAGGGGAAAGGGCTGTTGCTGTCATGTTTAATAATGAGGAAGCCGTCACAATTACTGTGTCCATTTTGTTTATCGTGCATTTTGTTGAAATATAAAATTCCTTAATCATGCTGTTATAAAATATTTAAATATTGCTGGTAAAACAAATAAGTAAAATCTATAAATTTTGGAAAGATATTACCTAATCTTTTGAAACTAACTTTAATACCTGTCTCCTAAACATATTAGTAAAGCCCCACACCTAATAGCTCAGTTTCTTTTAGGCCCATGTCCCCCTCACTCCCATCCCCAGCTCGTAATAACTTGACCCCGCCTCCTTTGGAGAAAAGGGGCCTCAGCCGAGGACAAGAACCAATCTCCAACAGCATTATAACCAAATCTGCATTTTTTAAAACTACATTTTAAATAATAGCCATTCTGACTTAGGTGAGATGGTATCTCATTGTGTTTTTAATTTTCACTTCTCTGATGACTCACGATGTGGAGTATTTGTTCATGTTTCTTGGTTGCATGTGTGTCTTATTTTGAGAAGTGTCTATTCATGTTCTTGGTCCGCTTTTTAATGGGTTGTTTGTTTTTTTCTTGTTAAATTGCTTATGTTCTTCAGAGCTTCCAGATATTAGACTTTTACTGGATGCATAGTTTGCAAATATTTTCTCTCGTTCTGTAGGTTGTCTATTTACTCTGTTGATAGTTTTCTTTGCTGTGCAGAAACTCTTTAGTTAAACTAAGTGTCATTTCTCAATTTTTGTCTCTGTTGTGATTGCTTGTCAGGTCATAGTCTAAATTTGTATTTTCATATGGCAGGTTTTATGAGGGTAGGTTTTATTTTTGGATAGTTATTAAGCTTCCAAATATTAAAACTCAAGATTGGTCCATAACAACCGCAGTTTCCAAAAAGCATGGGTCCTTTGAAAAGGTCTGGCTCCATGCTCAAAGCACAAAGTGATCGGGTTAAAAGGGTTTTCACCAGGCTTGTCAGAATCATTTAATTATTTTGCATAAAATTACAATGAATCCAGTTGGGACAAGCCAAGTTCATGAAAAGCCATCAAAACCCAACAAACTCGGAAATGGGAAAGCTAAACTAGCATCAACTAACAGGTAGATATATAGTTATAGACTATGACAACACACTATGTTTCACCGTTTTAATTGGACATCAATTAGTCAATTTTTTAATTCTTGGAAGGCATCCTGTGTAACCCAAGACTTACTCACATTGCATCTTCCAGTTCTCCCTATTAGTTGCAGCGGTCTCTTAGACCCATTTTGCACTGGCTCATGAGAGTTAATCTCTCGTATTTCAGAATTTTAAAAAATGCCTTTATTAAACACAGTCTCCATTAAAAACTTAATTATACAATCTTAAAATTAGATACATTATTTTAAAAGGTGCTAAATGCTCAAAACTCATCACCGACTAATTATTGTACTTCATTTTACTGTTATCTATACTCTTGAAGTTATTTAAGTCTCTTACATCTTCATTGTGGAAACCCTATAAAATCCTATACTAATGCACATCTCTTTGTATGTCCATGCTCTGGGATTTCACTTTGGTATATGAAATTGGACAGAATCCAAGTACATACACTTTGGAAATCAGTAAATGCTACCAACGAAAGCTTCCGCCTCTGCCAGATACCCACTTGTTAATATTTACCACCATACCTCATGTAGAATATTTTCCTCATAATATAAATAAACATTTTCTGAGGACCATGTATTATGCCTTTAGTTTAGTTTTTCTTTGCTTTTTTTTAAAACACGGTCTCATTCCAGTGCCTAAGCTGGAGTGCAGTGGTGCCATCACACCTCACTGGAGTCTTGAACTCCTGGACTCACGGGATCCTCCTGCCTCAGCCTCCTCAGTAGCTGGGACTATAGGTGCACACCAGCATGTCCAGCTAATTTTTTGTATTTTTGGTCGGTACAGAGTCTCACTATGTTGTCCAGGCTGGTCTCGAACTCCTGCACTCAAGCGATAACTCCCACCTTGGCCTCCCAAATGACTGGGATTACAGGCATGAGCCACCGTGCTCGACCTTATCCCTGTTTTGTACAAATTAACATGTCAAGCACCATACTGAGTATATCCACCTCAGTAAATTCTTATTTACTTACTTTTGGTGAGTGGCTCTTGATGCTATTTGAAGAAATGGTGACATTTTATAATTTGTCCCTTAAGTCATAGATTCAGTGCCTTATAGAAATATTTATCAGTCTATTGTTCGTTATCCTCACCCACACCCCCAGGGAGACAATTTAAACGTATTTTTAAAATTTGCGCCAACTGTGTGATTTTCACACCTCAGACATATCGTGCATTTGCTTGCATACTCTATGTATATCTTTATACATAAAAAGAGTAGATTTTTTGCTCCTCGAGGACCAGTTTTTACTCCCTAGAGGGTGACATCACCCTGTCAAGAAGGAAAGTCTAATAGTTTAACAACACCATTTGCTGTTGTCATTTCTCATTCCTTGTTAGGTAAGCCACATCCCTTGAAACTCTTCTTCAGTATTTTGCTCATGTCTTCTGCTGTTTCTGCTTCTGGATAGAAAAAAAATCTTTAAAGTCCTACCCATAGCATTGTTATCTAAATAAGTCAAGACACGCTTAACAGACTCTCTCACTGTCACTTTTCTCATCTGTGTTATGGAGAGATCAAAGACCATCTTCTTCCACTTGTTGAAAATAGTCAGGAAGAGGTTGCATGTGGAAAACTCAACCCCATTCTCTGATGATAAGTGAATCACTCTTCCCCTTAAATATTTTTCCACATTCCAGTTTGGTCAGCTTCATTTCAGTAGATGAGAACATCTTAAATACTGTTTATAGACTCAATGTTATATAGACCAGATGAAAATATTTACCTTTGCATCAATAGTTTGCTCTCTCTCTCTCTCTCTCTGTGTGTATGTGTATGTGTGTATCTGTCTCTCTCTCTCTCTCTTCTTTATCTTTTTACTCTTGCTTTTTTCTGCTTTCTTTCTCTCTTTAATTTTTTCATTTTAGTAAAATAGTAAGTGGGCTTAAAATACCTAGACTACTGGCTGGGCACGGTGACTCACACCTGTAATCTCAGCACATTGGGAGGCCAAGTCGGGTAGATCACTTGAGCCCAGGAATTTGAGACCAGCCAGGCCAACATGGTGAAACCCTGTCTCTACTAAAAATACCAAAAGAATTAGCCAGGCATGGTGGCGGGCACCTGTAATCCCAGCTACTGGGGAGGCTGAAGCAGGAGAACTGCTTGAGCCTGAGAGGTGAAGGTTGCAGTGAGCCAAGACTGAGCCACTGCACTCCAGCCTGGGTGACAGGGAGACTCCATTTCAAAACAAAAAACAAACAAAACAACAAAAGCACCTACAGTACTGAAAAAAAAAGCCTGAAATTGGAAATGGAGTAAAAGAAAAACTCTGTGAATAGCCGGCCACTTCAAGAAATGCAGATGGAAAGATTTGCTTTTCTAGGAGTCCTCAACCAGGGTAATTTAGCTTCTAAACCAATGCAGGGTGTTTGACCTCCACAATAAATGAAAAGTGCATGTCCTTAATTAAGAAAAAGGCGGCCCGAAGGAAGCCAGATGGTAGAGGAATGAGCCATTGGAGGGAAGATAGCTTTGCTTCTCTGACAAGGCAGGTGTGGTGCAAACTGATGGACTCCCAGGAAGAGCCAGTGTCTGCGGCCTAGGGAACATTGCAGTGAAGTACTTGCCTGTCTAATTCTGTGATTTAAAGTGCCAACACAGGGAAGAGCAAAAGTCTCGTGAGTTGCCAGTTGCTGCCTACTTTTTGTGCAGGCTTTCTGTTCATACAGAGTAGAAGAACTAAAGGGGACAATTCTTCCAGGGGCAAGCTCTCTAAAGTGTCAGAATCACTCTCCCCAAGCTCTGGGGAACTAGCCAGGTGGGGATGGCCAGGGGGAATTCAAACACAGGACATGCGGTTTTGTTTTATTTTAATTTTTTTGAGGTTTCAGCTATATATAAAAATAAATGTGCCAAGCATGGTGGCTCATGCCTGTAACCCCAGCATTTTGGGAAGCCAAGGTGGGTGGATCACTTGAGGCCAGGAGTTTGAGACCAGCCTGACCAACACAGCAAAACCCTGTCTCTACTAAAAATACAACAATTACCTGGATATGGTGGTGATGCACACTTGTAATCCCAGATGCTTGGGAGGTTGAGGCAGGAGAATCACTTGAACCCGGGAGGCAGAGGTTGCAGTGAGCTGAGATCATCCACTGCACTCCAGCCTGGGCAACAGAAGGAAACTCTGTCTCAAAAAAAAAATTAAAATAAAGAGATATTAAAAGAGGGTTATAAAAATCATGAAATCTTTTAAGTGCACACATTGAAATAGTTAATACTTTCAGCACATAAAAGAAAATACAGTAACTGTGTATGTCCTGAAGAATCTCAGGTTGGGGCCCTGCTATTATAGATGGTGAAGCCCTTGATGCATGAATTTCTTACCACTGAATCTCCTTCCTCATCCTGCCTCCTCTTCTTGAGGCTGGAAGTGTGGCCCCAGGGTGATGCCTGGAAGCCAGTCAGGAAGGTGCTTTCCTGGGAAAGGCAGCCCCTTGTGTAACTCTGGACACAAGGATGGGTCCCAATAGGCTGAGGTCTCAGGCCAACCAAGGGCTTCTCAAAGGAAAAGCGCGAGACAGCTTGAAATTTACAAAGGGCAGCCTATAGGTCCCTGTTGGGAAGCAAAAGAATTTGCTACATTTCACAATCCTTGCCTGTCACTGCCCAGTTCTGTCCAAGGGGGAAAAAGGTGGTTGGAGGGGTGGGGGTTGTAGGATGGGTGTGTGTGTGTGTGTGTGTGTGTGTGCGCACGCAAGAGAGAGAGAGAGAGAAAGAAAAGGGAGGGAGACAGAAATTACTTTTTCTTAGTGTTATGAAACAGAATTCCAATTTGAATAAAAGTATAATCTATAAATGATTTTTATTTTCTTTAAATTGGCCAACTCGAAACAATGATTCCTTTGTAGTCTTGTATATCCTACGTGCAAGGGGCTCCTATTACAGATATTTATCCCTGTTTACTATCAAAGGGTGCTTTACCATCAGGGGTCTAAGAACAGAATGGCTTAATTTTGCTAGTTGTTGGTGCCGGTAATTTAAGAATTATAATGATTTGCGTGGAAACTGTGTTTATCTGGGACTTCCATCCTTTCCTGTTGTTAGTAAAAAGCATGTTACTTCATTTAATACCAGAAGGCCAATGACATTAATATTTTATTAGATCTCGTGTGCAAATGACTTTACCTGGGTCTACATAAGACAAGAATCTCAACACTCAAGAAAGACACAACGTAAATGGAAAGATGTGGTAACATCCACGGGTCCCAGTAAGTTTCCATTGATTTTTTTGAGTAATTGATCAGTGTACAAAATGAAAGTGAACTGAAGAAAACGAAGGCAAATTCAACGTTATATTATGCTCAATATGTGAAGGGGAAAAATATTATAAATGTATTGATTCCCACTGAACTGTACACTTAGAAATGGCAAAGATGGTAAATTATATATGTATATTTTACCTCAGTTTAAAAAATAAATTAGCCGGACGCAGTGGCTCACGCCTGTAATCATAGCACTTTGGGAGGCCGAGGTGGGTGGATCACTTGAGGTCAGGAGTTCAAGACCAGCCTGGCCAACATGGTGAAGCCCTGTCTTTACTACAAAAATTATCCTGGTGTGGTGGCAGGCACCTGTAATCCCAGCTACTCAGGTGGTCGTAGCAGGAGAATTGCTTGAGCCCGGGAGTCAGAGGTTGCAGCAAGCAGAGATCGTGCCATTGCACTCCAGGCTGGGTGAAAGGAGTGGGGCCCTGTCTCAATAAAATAAAATAAAATAAAATAAAATAAAATAAAATAAAATAAAATAAAATAAAATAAAAACAAATAGTTTTAAAGCAAGACATTAGGGACAGATATGGAAATGGAACCCACAGTGTGATGGACAGTGACCCCCACCAACCCACACACACATACACACTGCCTGTGCCATTGCAAGTAGGCCAGTTACGTGCTGTTAGAAGGTTAAGGTGCTTTTAGAGTAGGGAGGTGGGATGATGAATTTTTCTGAGGAAAGAATTTTGGGGGAAATGGGTGGGTCAAAGGAGATTGCACTGATGCCGTATTGAAGAAGGTTTGGGGGACTATGCATCAGTCCACGAAGAGGAAGGCATCTCCTGTGGAAGGAACATGAAACACTATAGTCAGCAATCAGCAG
>NW_016816960.1:2982563-2989270 GCF_001698545.2 Rhinopithecus bieti
AAATAAAATAAAATAAAATAAAATAAAATAAAACAAATAGTTTTAAAGCAAGACATTAGGGACAGATATGGAAATGGAACCCACAGTGTGATGGACAGTGACCCCACCAACCCACACACACATACACACTGCCTGTGCCATTGCAAGTAGGCCAGTTACGTGCTGTTAGAAGGTTAAGGTGCTTTTAGAGTAGGGAGGTGGGATGATGAATTTTCTGAGGAAAGAATTTTGGGGAAATGGGTGGGTCAAAGGAGATTGCACTGATGCCGTATTGAAGAAGGTTTGGGGGACTATGCATCAGTCCACGAAGAGGAAGGCATCTCCTGTGGAAGGAACATGAAACACTATAGTCAGCAATCAGCAGTACGTGATCAGCCAACACTTACTAATTTCACAGTGGTTCTTGGCCAGGAAACTCAACACTCCCTTCTCTCCTCCACCAGGAGTATTTGCAAATACACCAAGTGAGTGTTTGCTTGTCAAAATTTCTGGGGAGCCTACTGTAATTATGACACAGGTGCCAGAACTAGTAAGCATTTTGAAAGGCACTGGAGTTGGACATATCGCAGAGATTCAAAATGCCAGTGGGAATGTGGTGAGAAGAATTACCAATGGTGGCTTTCAATGTTGTGCAAATTGAAGAAGGAATTCTTTGTCATTTTTTGATGGTTTGTTTGTTTGATTTTGCTTTAGAGCAATGGTTCTCAATGATGGTGATTTTGTCCACCAAGAGACACTGAGCAATGTCTGGAGACATTTTTGATTGTCACAACTGGGTGAGTGGGGGAATGATACTAGCATCTAGTGGATGGAGGCCAGGGATGCTGTCCAACACCCTGAAATGCACATGATATCCCTCTGCAACAAAGAATTTTGCAGCCACAAATATCAATTGTGCTGAGCTTGAGAAACCTTGCTACAGACCTTTCCATATGTATGTAGCTCAGAAAATTTGAAGTACCTGGCATGGCATAATATTTCTAAGATTCTCACACCCTGCTTAGCACAGGGCCTCCAAGAGAGTAGGAGGATTTGCTAATTGTGTATTGATGTGATGAATTGTAGAAAGATCAAGATTGTTGATGAAAGCAAAGCGATTCTCAGAAAAAGTGAAGAAAATCTATTTTGCTTGATGCAGAAACTACAGATTTGGTTGTCAAATTCTTCCTCTTCCCTAATTTGATACATTTTGGCAGGCTTTATGAGCAAATGATGGACGTTTTACTCTGGTTCATTCATCTACGCTATGTCTGAAAGAGTTGTAGCAGCAATCCTGCAAATTGTAAAATATCTAACATATTTGTTCAACTTAGTCAATATTTTTACTCTTCCTATCTGCTCAAGTTGTGTATTGTCATCTATATCCATATCTATCCCTACATACATAATTACATGCATATGTGAATAATAGTAGTCTATTACAACATAGTGGCTTCAAAAAATACACATTTCGTATGTCTTATCTTCTGTGGATCAGAATTTAGAAAATAGTTGAATCCTCTGCATCGAGTTTATTTATGAGGTGCCAGCCGGGGCTGAGGTCTCATCTGAAGACTCCAGTGGGGAAGAACTCATGTTGAAGCTCACATCATTGTGGGTAGAATTTGGCTTCTCACAGACTGCTGAACAGAGGGCTTTAGTTTCTCATTGACTGCTGGCTAAGGCCCACCATTAGTTTCCTGATATGTGAACTTTCTCAACATGGAAGTTTATCAGCAGCTATTATTATCACAGGGGCACCCCAGCATGTGTGGGATAGGCCTTAGCCATCCCATGCAGTATTTGACATTCTCCTTTAATGCCATATCCATTCCATGTTGATCCTTTTGGTGACACAGATATTAAAATGAACAAAAGACATTCCACAGTCATAATCACAAAATAGATGTTTTTTTTTTTTTTTTTTTCAATCATCAATCAGCAAGGCAGAAGACTGGATGGCAAGATGGAAGTCACAATCTTTATATGCTAACCACAGAGATGACATCCCTTAAACATTGAAGTATTGAATTGGTTAAAGCCAAGTTAATCCAGTAGAGGATAGATAAATATATATAAATGTGTAATATATGGTATACAGGCCTGGTGTGGTGGCTCACACCTGTAATGTCAGCACTTTGAGAGGCCAAGGTGGACAGCTTACTTGAGGTCAGGAGTTCGAGACCAGCTTGGCCAACATGGTGAAACCCCATCTCTACTAAAAATACAAAAATTAGCTGGGTGTGGTGGCACGTGCCTATAGTCCCAACTACTTGGGAGACTGAGGAACAAGAATTGTTTGAACCCAGGAGGCAGAGGTTGCAGTGATCTGAGATTATGCCACTGCACTCCAGCCTGGGCAACAGAGTGAGAACCCATCTAAAAAAAAAAAAAAAAGTATGGGCCAGGCAAGGTGGCTCATGCCTGTAATCCCAGCACTTTGGGAGGCCAAGGCAGGTGGATCATCTGAGGTAAGGAGACCAGCCTTGCCAACATGGTGAAATCCCGTCTCTATTAAAAATACATAATTAGTTGGGCATGGTGGCGGGTACCTGCAATCCCAGCTACTTGGGAGGCTGAGGCAGGAGAATTGCTTGAACCTGGGAGGCGGAGGTTGCAGTGAGCTGAGATCGCACCACTGCACTCCAGCCTGGGAGACAGGAGTGGAACTCTGTCTCAAAAAAATAAGTATGTAATATGTGGTATGTTTCTCTCTTTCTTTCTCTCTCTCTCTCTGTGTGTGTGTGTGTTTGTGTGTATGTATTTTTAGAATGAGTCTTGCTCTGTTGCCCAGGCAGTGGTGCACAATCGCAACTTACTACAGCCTTGAACTCCTGGGCTCAAGCAATCCTCCTGCTTCAGCCTCCTGAGTATCTGGATCTATTGTTGTGCAACACCACACCCGGCTAATTTTTTAATGTTTTTAGAGATGCGGTCTATGTTGTCCAGGCTGGTCTCAAACTCCTGGCCTAAAGTGATCCTCCTGTCTCAGCTTCCCAAAGTATTGGGATTACTGGTATGTGTGTGTGTGTGTGTGTATATAAATATATATATANCGGAGTCTCACTCTGTTGCCAGGCTGGAGTGCAGTGGCGCAATCACGGCTCACTGCAACCTCCGCCTCCCGGGTTCTAGTGATTATCCTGCCTCAGCCTTCCGAGTGGCTGGGACTACAGGCGCCCGCCACCATGTCCGGCTAATTTTTTGTGTTTTTAGTAGAGACAGGGTTTCACCATGTTGGCCAGGATGGTCTCGATCTCTTGACCTCGTGATCCACCTGTCTCGGCCTCCCAAAGTGCTGAGCCACTGCGCCCAGCCAAATTTTCTTTTATAAATTACATGTATTATCTACATATATAATATACATTATATATGCTATATATACACACATTATATAGTGCATTCCTTTTTTTAGAGAGGATCTGGTTCTGTTGCCCAGGCTCGAGGGCCGTGGCACAATCTCAGCTCACTGCACTGCAACCTTCACCTCCTGGGCTCAAATGATCCTCCCACCTCAGCCTCCCGAGTACCTGGGACTACAGGTGCATGCCACCATGCTCAACTATCTCTTTTCTATGTTTTTTGCGGAGATGGGGTTTCACCATGTTAGTCAGGCTGGTGTCAAACTCCTGGGCTCAAGTGATCTGCCTGCCTTGGCCTCCCAAGGTGCTTGGATTACAGGTGTGAGCCACCATGCCCAGGATTTCATATTTTTAAATTGGGTTTCCCGCAGTCACCTCAAAGACAGAGAACAGAGGATGGGTCAACATCCCCACTACCAGCACACACACCGCATTTAAAGCATCCATGCATGGCCTATGTCATAATTCCTAGCTTCATGCTGTTGTGGAAAAATAAAGTTGACTTTCTTTAAAAAAAAATCTGTATACCATTGCCACCTCCCATATTATGTCTGCAAAACTCACGTCATCAATTATTCCACTTTTATATTTTAAAACTGTAATTTTTCATAAGCTTTATCTTAAGGACAGCACTGGGTTAACAAGAATTCTGAAGATGGCAAGACAGTCACCATACATCATTTCAAGGGTACATACTATCAACATAACATCACTGTTGATGTTGACCTTGCCCACCTGTTTGAGGTAGTGTTTGCCAGGTGGCTCCACTGTGAAGTTACTCTTTTGTCACTCCTTTCCAAACTGTAGGTAGAAAGTCAGTATGTTCAGCCCACACTTAAGGAGTGTGGATTAACGCTCCCCTCCATGAGAGTGGACTATGATATTAGTGCATTCTTACATTGCTGTAAATAAATACCTGAGACTGGGTAATTTATAAAGGAAAGAGGTTTAATCGGCTCTTGGTCCTGTAGGCTGTACAGGAAGCATGATAGTATCTGCTTGGCTTGTTGGGAGGCCTCAGGAAACTTACAATCATGGCAGAAGATAAAGGGGAAGCTAGGTGTCTCACATGGCCAGCATGGGAGGAAGAGAGAGAGAGGGAGGAGGTGGCACACACTTTTAAAAAACCAGATCTCATGAGAACTCACCCACTATACAGTACCAAGGGGGGATGGTGCTAAACACGCAGATCCAAACCATATCAGGATGTCTGAATAAATTATTTGGAATGACTTGTCTATTACCCTTCCCAATTTCTTTATATAATCAATCATTTGTGTATATCAATATTGAACTCATAAAGGATTTTTTATTCTTTGGGTTATAACACAATACTGCTTTATTTATTCAGTTGCTCAAAGAGATACAACTCTGGCCTGGGAGCTCCTTTTGTTGGTTCTTCTGTCCCTTTGACATACTCCTATCATTGCATTTTGTTTGTCTTTGCTTTTTGTCTGTTTTAGCACATTTTTACTTTATGTAACTACATTATGCTCCAGGCTCATCTTGGATATTTCCTGCCTGAGTCCTAGAATCATTTATTTCTTTATAAATTCCTGGATTCGTTTATTGGATAATGGTATTAGAAACCAAACTCTGAGCACTAAGTGTGCTCATTGGTACTTAGACATTCTGGGTTTTAGATTTCACCAATTATTTTTAATTATCATTATCATTCCATTATCATCAAGTGCCAGGAAAAAATACAGCATAACAACAGCATGACTCTGTGGCTTTGTGTGTTTCATGTAGGTTTTCTTCCTATAATATTATTGGCAAGCACCAACCAATAGCTAAATTTTAATCACCTATTAGCCAGTCTTTAATAATCTATGACAGGGTGTTAGATTAGCTGATTAATATGGTTTGTGTCCCCACCCAAATCTCATCTTGAACTGTAGCTCTCATAATTCCCACATGTCATGGGAGGGACCAGGTGGGAGGTAATTAAATCATGGCTGGTCTTTCCCATGCTGTTCTTGTGATAGTGAGTAAGTCTCACGAGATCTGATAGTTTTATAAAGGGGAGTTCCCCTGAACAAGCTTTCTTACCCACTGCCATGGAAGAAGTCCCTTTGTTCTTCCTTCGTCTTCCACCATGATTGTGAGGCCTCCCCAGTCATGTGGAACTGTGAGTCCATGAAACCTCTTTCCTTTATAAGTTACCCAGTCTTGGGTATGTCTTTATTAGCAGCATGAGAACGGACTAATACACTGATTTCATAGGTACTAGATCTCTCCCAAATTACTGCAAATGATTTTGTGGTTTTTTCAACAAAATGAACTAGATCTGGTTGAAGTGGCTAATTGGCATCAGATGGATTATTCTAAAAATCCACTGTAATTAGTCTGATTAAGGATAAAGTTCTAGCACTGTTCTGCCAACATGTGTTTATGGAGTTTCACTAAGGCCCAGCAGGTGCAAGCAACAGAGAGAGTGATGAGTGGTCATTGTAATTGGTTTTCATGGCAATGAGAACAAACCAGTGCCAGGGGATGATGAAAAGTGTGGTTGAACCTAGGCATGAGCTCAGAAATTTGAAGTTAATTCTCAGTGAGTCATTAAAATCAGTCCAGAGACAAGGCGTCTCCAAACATGAAAAAGCATGGCAGTATAGAAGGTGAGAAAAGCAAGCTGCCTTGGGGAAAGTTACAATTATCCAAGAAGCTGTGCATGACTTCTTTGCTCAGAACGTGCCTCCCCACCAAATATGTACCTTGAAAGTGAATTCCCCATATGATAATATTAAGAAGTAGGCCATTTGGATGTGATAAGATCGCTCATGAATGGGATCAGTGCCCTCACAAAAGAGGATCCCTTTGTCTCGTTTGCCATGTGAGGACACACAGCAGCCATCATCTTTGAAGAAGGGAACCCTCCCCATATGCTCAACCTGCTGGTGCTTTGAACTTGGACTTCTGGGCTTCAATAAATTACCGTGGTTTATAAATTACCCAGTCTAAGACAATCTGTAATAGGCGCTCAAATGGACTAAGAGAGTGGCTTATTGGATGTATGGAAATGCTGTCTCATTAACAAAGAATGGAAAGTCCACAGCAAGATTAAATACATCAGGAAGCTGGACATCCTTGACCTCAGCCAGGGATATTTTGTATAATTTTACTTTTTTCTACGGTCAATGAGTCAGTAAGTGTAGGTAACCACAAATTTATTGGTTCAATGTTGAACTTGAAGATGGAGGTATGGAGTTAGGGTAAGTGTGGGGAAGAAAAGGGTCGTACTGAAAACCAGCTCCTGATATAAAGAGTCAACTAGAAGCAGAGTAGGCATGAAAGATTCTGTGGTATGTGGAATAAATGGATTTGCCAGATAAAAATCCAGGATGCCCAGTTTCATTTTTGTTG
>NW_016816960.1:2990188-2995224 GCF_001698545.2 Rhinopithecus bieti
TTTGAGACGGAATCTCGCTCTGTCACCCAGGCTGGAGTGCAATAGTGTGATCTCAGCTCACTGCGACTTCTGCCACCAGGGTTCAAGTGATCCTCCAGCCTCAGCCTCCTGAGTAGCTGGGACTACAGGTGTGCACCACAACACCCTGCTAATTTTTGTATTTTTTAGTAGAGAGGGGGGTCTCACCATGATGGCCCGGCTGACCTCGAACTCCTGACCTCAAGTGATCCACCTGCCTTGGCCTCCCAAAGGGCTAGAATTACAAGCGTGAGCCACTGTGCCCAGCCCCCAGTTGCATTTGAATATCAGATAAACAAAGAAAAAAATACAGCATAATTATATCTCAAATATTGCATGAAACATTCTTTTACCAATGTTTTGTGAGTCCTGTATTTTAGCTGTTAAATCTGGCAACCCTAGGCCCAGATGTCTGTGCTAACGTCTGGTCTATCTTCTATCTACCACTTAGATAGATACTTGTGTGGTTATAAGCTGTATACTTGTGTGGTTATAACCTGACCACTCCACTTCTCCCAGACAGCTTCCTTATATAAGTTTCCTATGACAAAGCCCCTGTCTTAATACTGCTCATCTTCTCGAAGATGCATTTAAAAAAATCCATTAACACCTTTCACATTAATTAGGGCACTTCCTGTGCAAGTAACATAAACCCACTTAAATAAGCTTAATCAAAAGAAAACAGAAAAAGAAATGTGTTCAAGGATACAGGATGTCTCAGAGGCTCCAAGGGCAGTGTAGCAAAATGAACACTGTCCACTAAAAATTCATGTCTACCCAGAACCTAGGAATGTGACCTTACTTGGAAACAGGGGCTTTGCAGATGTAATTAAGGTAAGGATGAAGATGAGATCATACCAGATTAAGGTGGGTCCTAAATCTAATGAGAATGTCCTTACAAGAGACAGAAAAAGACACATGAAGACACAAACAGAGGAGAAGGCCATGGGGAGATGGAGGCAGAGACTGGAGTGATGCAGCCACAAGCCCAGGGACGCCTGGAGCCACCAGGAGCTGGGATAGACAGGAAGGATCCTGCCCTAGAGCCTCTGGAGGGAGAATGGTCATGCAGACACCTTGATTTCAGACTTTTGATCTCTAGAACTAGGGGAGAGTAAATGTCTTTGGTTTAAGCTACCCAGTTTAAGGTACTGTGTTATAGGAGGTCTAGGAAACTCATACAGGTAAGAATGTGATGGGGCCGGGTGTGGTAGAGTGCACCTGTCATTTCAGCACTTTAGGAGGCTGAGAAGCAGGAGGATCCTGAGAGGTCAGGAGTTTGGGACCAGCCTGGGCAATCTAGTGAGACCCTGTCTTTATACTAGATTGGTGCAAAAGTAATTGCAGTTTTTGCCATTAAAAGTAATGAAAAAACCAAAATTACTTTTGCACCAACTTAATAAAAATTACAAAAATCAGCTGGGCATGAAGGCACACACCTGTAGACCCAGCTACTGAGGAGGCTGAGGCAGCAGGATCTCTTGAGCTCAGGAATTCGAGATTGCAGTGAGCTATGATAATGCCACCGCACTCTAGCCTGGGCAACAGAGCAAGACTGTCTCTGAAAGAAAAACAAGAACAGCAAAAGAATATGATAAAGATCTAGAAGGATGTGCAGCCCTTCTCTTTGTCATTCATTACCTTTCTGTCTTCATATCTGCTTTGTATAAGTCAACCATCCTGGGAATATAAACCCCTCTGTATTATATAGATATATATAGATAGACATAGATACAAATATAGATATAGGTAAATCTCTATGCATCAATATATAGAGATAACTATACATATAGACAGATCCATATCTCTATAGATATCTATAGAAGATACAGATATACATATATATTTCATAGATACCTATAGAAGATACAGATATCTACAGAGATAGACATACAGATATACATTGAAATAGACATAGCAATTTCTACAAACATCTATGTAGAGATAAATGTATGAATTTATATAAATCTATCTATCTATCTATATGCCTATTTCTAAATCTCTCTATATATACATGTATATCAATAATTCTAAGGTCCCAATTAACTTGGAGAAAGATTTATGTACATTTCCATACTTTTAAAAGTATAGTGCATGTTGTCATTCATCAAAGGGACATAGACGTTGTAAAAGATTTTCATTAAAAAGTCTTAGGCAAGAACATTGGTACAGTCACTGCAGAATGTCATTTAAAAATGAACTCTATTTTGGGCCTCTTATTTGGGATTCAATATCCTTGGTTTTCTTACAAAAGCAATAGTTAATGGATTTCTCACCGTCAATGAATGTAGTGAAATTTTGGAGCCTGAATCCTTTTTTAAAATCAGGGCCATTTAAAAGTCATTTAGGCTAATCATGCCCAGTGATGAAATAATAACCGGGGACAGAATTTAAAATAATCAAATGGAAGGCCAGCAGAGAGCATAACTCTCTACTGCGGATGCATGTTACATAATTAATGGTGTGTTACGGGTTTGAAATAACAGAAGTCAGAAGGACAAAGGCTTCAAGAAACCAGAAATAGATTCTTGCCCACAAAGATATCTTTATTCCCATTCATCAGATACAAAAATGGAATTAAGTGCATGTACAACCTTTTTATTGGAAAATATCAATTTAAAATATTTCCTTCAAGCTGTATTAATCTTATAAAATACTTTCCCTACAAAACCAATGGGAAAAAACAAGAGCATCTCTTTATCTCCTCATCTGGATTTCTGTAATTATATTTACATGCAAGAAATGTTACATACATTTAACTATTTCAATAAAATCTTACTTAAGTCACTGACATTAATTTTAAATTTGTGATAATTCGGCTTCAACTGGTCTGGAGTTTACTTGCTATCATTGAAAGAAAAAGGTTTATTTAGCAACTTTGGAGTGTAAAATAAGACAGAATGAATTTTCCTTAACCTTAAAGATGCAAATATTTCTAAGGTTTACAGCATATTACTCTTATTTAATCTATGTTGTTAATTACCTTATATTTTAATTGACTTTAAATCCTGTTTGGGAATAACGTTTCTAAATGTTTTCTAAAAAACTGAGTATGTTGTTTATCCTGGTTTATGATTTATACACATATATATTTTTAGATATTTTCTAGTTTACATATATATCTATATATAATATCTATAGCTATATCTTTTTATGTATCTATATCTATATATTTGCATGCGTGTATATAGATAGATACAGGTATCAAAACAGATATTATATAAATGTTACTCTTTGTCCTATCGTTTCTCAAATTTATTAAACCTCATGTTCTGAACTGGCTTCATATAATGGTGACCACCTAAGGCAATTATCATCAACATGTTGCCGAGAATTTTTTCTAAAATGGTGTCTACGATAGCAAATGAAAGTAAGAAACACCACAAATAAACTAACAGATAAATAAAAATAAAATGGAACAATCGTTCGGATCAGAAGAGGCATTGGGTAAAGAATTAGCTATGCAAGGGCAAAGGCTATGTACTATTTATCCATCTTGAGTATTTTGCAGTTTGTGGAACCAGCAACAGTTCTCACATTCATGCTTAGTGAATAGTGAATAAAAACAACAATCAGCAAACCACTTAACAATGACCCACCACAACCCTGCTATTTCTGAATTTACCTTATTGTTTTTTTTCCTTTCACATAAGACTATAATTATGATTTCAACTTCCTCATCGGTCATGAATCTATCCAACGTATTCAGCTGAAGGCTGTCAAGGATCTACTGATTCCAAAATGCAATGGTACTCTCCCATCGTCCTTCACTCCTAAAATCTCTGAAGACCTTGACACTGTTGACTCCTGCCTACTCCTTGTGGAGGTTAAAGTCCTTCCTTGAATTCCATACCACACTTTCTCTTACCAAAAATCTTCTGCAGATGGGAGAATGACCCTATTTTAGGTTGTTATCAAGACCCTACCCAGTGTCACTTTCTCCAAAGATTTGCCTTGTCTCTTAAGAGAACATTTTCTACATTTTACACCAAAATGTTAAGTATCATATCCATAGGGTTTGTGCTCAGATCTACAGATCCTACCTTAAGATCCCTATCCAGGTCAAATCTCTTGTCCCAAAGGTCTCAGGTCTGCGGGTCATTGGTATTTCTATGATCCACCAGCACCTCATTTTTCTTTCCAAACAAGTGACTTTGGCTGATTGCACTCTCATTCATCTTAGCCTTCCCATCTCACCACATGAAGGCTATCTCTAGTCTCTTCTCATTTTAGGGCTCCATCCCATTTTTACTCAACTTCTGCAGCTATGCACATAGTCAAATGTCACTCATAGTGAAAAAAAATTCATTATAACTGTGTTATTTTCACTACTACTGCCCTAATTTATGAACGCAGCAGCCTCATTGTCCTCTTTTGTTCTAGAATGTCCCAGCCCTTAAATCCCCTCAGAGTAAACTCTCTGAAAGGTAATCTCTGATATCACTCTCCACTAACACCCATAAGGATTCCAACCAATGAATATTCATCAACCTCTGTAGTCCAGCCTGACCGATTTCTTCTTATTCTCCTCTATGAATCATAAAAGCCTATCATCAGCTCACCACCACTCCTGTTTTCAAGGTTTAATTTAAGGAAAAAACAATTTCATGTAGTGGGGTGACCCCCCAAATGCAGGTTCCTAGAACTCACTCAAGACCTGGTAAGTTTGAATCCTGGTGTTTAGCTCTAGAGGCATTAACTTTGTAACCATCTTCCTGGGTCATCCTTATGCACCTTGAACTTCCAAAGCCTTTGCTCACTCCATATCTGTTTCTCTTCTCCAGATATTATTAACTTGGAATAATTTCCCACTCCTCCTCTCCAATTCCCCAGGAAAACCTTGTTCATCTGTGAACAATTTTCTCATCATCCCAATAGGAAGCCTGTTATGCCTTCTGTATGGTTTGGAGATGGCATATATCACACATTGAGTTGCATTTTAATAATTAAAGAGCTTCATTTATCCTCTTATTAGATTGTAAGCACCTTCTATACTTTTTTTTTTTTTTTTTTTTTTT
>NW_016816960.1:2995733-3002051 GCF_001698545.2 Rhinopithecus bieti
AGTGGCCGGCTCTCAGCTCACTGCAAGCTCCGCCTCCCGGGTTCACGCCATTCTCCTGTCTCAGCCTCCCGAGTAGCTGGGACTACAGGCGCCCGCCTCGTCGCCCGGCTAGTTTTTTGTATTTTTTAGTAGAGACGGGGTTTCATCGTATTAGCCAGGATGGTCTCGATCTCCTCACCTCATGATCCGCCCGTCTCGGCCTCCCGAAGTGCTGGGATTACAGGCTTGAGCCACCGCGCCCGGCCAAGCACCTTCTATACTATACATATTTATCTCTCTAATAATGATTAGTAACTAATAACATAGCATATATTACTATTGCATGAACAATTATTATCCTACTGAAAATATTTCTGTTTCACTTGGACCATTGTATTAGGAGAGTCAATACGAATCAGTAGTGCCCTACTGGCTTCACCAGTATTGCATTCAGAGTTCTACATATTGCTCTCATAGGAGCTTGAACATAATACCAGAATGTGGTTGATGGGGACACTGAGATGGAAAATCAGAGAGAACAAGTAGTGTGGTATAGATTATTTCTCATGTTCCCTCCAGTTCTTTGTACCAAACCCAACTTATATATCGTTCTTGGAACCCTACTGTTTTATTTCATTTTATGACTCCCCCCAACTCCCACATTTCACCATACTCCACAATTAGATTTAAAATGGAAGCATGAAGAATGATAACCTTATCCCTTCCAGGAATCTTGGATCTAAACCTCTGTAGCGCCTCTGTCTGTGTTGCAATCTGGTGGCCCAATTGTTAAAAACTGATGTTTTGGGTCCTATCCTGGTCTCCTGTGAGGGATTTTGGCTTAGGGGAAATGATAATTTCATAATATCGTATATTCACTTTTTCTTACAACCATGATTCCGTCTGTCTAAGATGCTTTCTGACTTTTTTCTTTTTTTGAGGGAGGGTCTCATTCTGCTACCCAGGCTGGAGTACAGTGTCATGATCATGGCTCACTGCAGCCTCCACCTCTCTGGCTCAAGTGACCCTACCCCTTCAGCCTCCTGAGTAGCTGCTACCACAAAGGTACACTACCACTCCCAGCTAGTTTTTAGATTTTTTCATAGAAACAGGGTCTCACTATGTTGCCCTATTTTTAAAATTATTTTTAAAAACTCTCAATGGAGTCATTCAGATAGAAGTGAAAATGTGCCTGCCTCCTCTCTTCCAGGTCCCATGTCTCAGGTAAGAGATCTGCTACTCAACTAATGCAGCCACAAACTAAGCCAAGCATTCAGATTTTGCCCAAACTCTCCCTCCCAATCTCACTTTGTCATGCTGCCTTAAAGTATTTAGAAGTGATGTCTCCCCACACCAACTTCTCTTCCCTTCGCTACCCTTCCCTTCCTTTTCTGTCCCTTCCCTTTCTCCTTTTCTCTTTCTCTCTCTGTGTTTCTCATTCAAGACTTCATTTGTTGCATCCATTCTTGCAACAGTCTTACAAATATTTTCTTTTCTTTCCACGTTGGCCCTCTTCAACTTGTTCTCTATGTTGCCATCACAATGATTGTCCTAAAATATAAATCTGATCATTTCTTCCCCGCTCGCTGCAGAAAATATGTTGCTGGCTTTCCCACTGCCTACTGGATAAATTCTACCTTTTCAGCATGGCATTCAAAACTCTTCACAATTAGGTCTCTAATCCTTTCTTTACCACCTTCTTTTCAAACTCAATGTCCTGGCATGCCAAACCCTCCCTATTTCTAGATCTCCACACACACAGTATTACTATGATGTCTTTATCCATGAACTTCTTCATCCAGTCAGTGTCTGTGTACCATTTCTTCCCTACTCAGAAAGTTCTTCCTTTGCAAACCCTTCCTTAATCATTTTCACCTCCATGGGTCCCTACGAATTCATATGTATTCCTTGTGCACACCTTCTTGTAAGCATATTTTTTCTCATGCTTTTGGCTATCTTGTCCACTAGACTGTATGCTTTCTCAAAAATAAATGGATGAGTTTCACTCACAGATGCATGTCAGTGCTTAGGACTGTTCCAGTGGTTAAAAAAAAAAAAACCCTGAATTTATGAATAAGTCAATGAATTAGTACATTCTTGGCAAAACCCATGACTTTCTGGCCTACTATAAATTACTGTGTTAAAGTTGAGATTCTGCTTTAGTTTAGGATATAGATATCTATATATATGTCCGTATATCTACATCTATATGTCTATATCCATGTATATCACTGATTTGGGGAATAAGCTATACTTATTAACAATATTATTATGTTAGGTCTTCAGTATCTATACAATAATGGAAAAAGTACATGCATGTTTCTAAATATCTATCCAATAATCAGAACACACACATACGTATGGATGGATATGTTTTTTCTATTATTGGGTATAGGTGTCTATTAATAGATAAGTGTATATCTGTGTACCTATCTTATTGGTAAAAAGTGCTTTTATACATATTATTTCATGTAGTCTCCACAAGAAGCCCACAGGAAAGGTAATTTTAATCTCAGTTTAACAGATTCACAGAACATAACTGACTTTACAACAAGGCAAAGTTTGTGAGGATAGAGTCTTTACATGAAACCAGGTCCCCAAATTGGTGTCTATCACCTTCCCTATTATTGGTCATGTTGCCCAAGTATCCTTCACATCATCGTGGCAGGCTTCATGCTTCGGTTTACTGCCTAAAGCAGAAGCAATTAGGAGGATATCCTATGTGTTGCAGACACTATTTTTTTCCTTCCATAAATGAATTAATGGACCATGAAATAATTTTAAGAAAAGCTAACTTTTCTGGCCAGGCAGAAGAATAAAAGTAATCACCATGTAATATTGTTGTGAAGACTATGAGGCCCCACACATTAACTCAGCTAATCATTACAGTATTACATGTCGATTACCTGTTCCATTTTGCAGATGCAGAAATGGAGGTAAACCATTAAAATACACACCTAAAGTCACATGCAACTTGAACCCAAGCAATCTTATTTTAAAATCCGTGTTCATTGTCACAACACTCTATGATGCCCTCTGATCTTTGCATTGCCAAATTAAATCCAACTTTCTCCAACTCAACTTTAAGTACAGGGGCCATACCCCCATCCTCGCCCCCCACAACTTGAAACTTCCTCAGAAAGATAACCTCCTGGACCCTGGAAATGAAGAGGCGTATTTAAAAACAAATGCCTCATCCTGGGCACAACTCCAATATTTTATCAAACTCATGAAAGTATAAGAATAGAAGTAAACAAAAAGCTTTCATCGATCCCCTCTCAACCATACCCTGAGCATAAAAGAGGTCCTGTATTTTACAGAGCTGCATTCCAATTTTTGCTGCTCTTAAAATTTTTTTTATATCATTGCTTCCCAATTGACTCAATAACGCAGACACAGGGACTGCTGGAGATCATGACCTTAAACAGTTAAAGATGTTTGCATATACTGCAGCATGTTTGGTGTGGAGGGTATCTAGAGAGTCCTAAAAAAGCAAAGAGGAAGAAGGTTTGCTGTGCGCGTCTGGTGCGGTGGCACCGTGTGCCATGCCCACCTGCTCTATCTCCCGGGTACCCGGGATCTCTCCGTTACAGCTGGTTTGCACTGGGATTAGCTGCTCATTGCATGAGGTTGTAGCTGTGGATGTGGTTTCTGTAGTGATGGGGCCGACTCCGGAGATCTATTGGCTGCTGGCTTTGTAAATTTCATTCAGTTTGGTCCAATGGCAGAGGGAGAGCCCCGGAGACAGCAGGACCTCTCTCCTCAATCTCTCTTTTTCTTGCAGAACCGTCTCTCTCCCTTCTCTGTCTCTTAGCACAGAGCTCTTATTCAGCCACTAGCTCGGTCCTTCCTGCTTCAATTGTAATGCTTGTTCTGCCCGTCCACAGACCATTGACGGCAGAAACAACGAATTTCCTCCAAACTAGGCGGTGTTGGTGGCTCTTGCATTCCTCTGGATGAGCGAATCTAGTTGGGGGGTTCCAGAAGGGGAAGGCTCCTGGGCTTTCAAAACATCCTCCTGAATCATACCTCGTTTCGAGTTCCCTAGAAAATCTGGACGTGTAAAAGAACTCTTAACAGCCGATGCAGCTCTTCCAAAGCTAAGGTAGGTGTAGTTTTAAGACGTGCCTCTGGGATATTATTCTCCTTATTTTAAAAAGCGGTTTAAACATTTTGACTTGCAGTGGTTTTCCAGCAAAGGATGGAAAGCCTCACTGCAGATACTTGAGTTTCACTTCATTTGATCTTTTTTTCTTTTATGATTATTAATATTATTTTTGGAAAATTTGAACAGGACTTTCTCCTATCTGTCTCGCTCCATTTCTTAGGTGTGGGTGGGATTGTGGACCTTCATACGGCTTTTACATGCAACCTCTCCACAGAAATATTTGGTTTTATTTTCACTTAAAAAGAAAAATCCGGACTACCGTTGTTTGGAAGCGTTTTGCTGCAATCAGCTATTTGAACGGCTCTGGGGCCGTGTGTGATGTGTTTACAAAGTAGCGCTGCCTTCCATACAAATAAACAGAAGATTGTGGCGGGGAGAGGGGAAAAATATATATATGTATCTGCAGTACAGGGAGAGAAGGAGCGAAGCGGCCAGGGCTGGAGATGGTGAAGGCAGGAAGACTTCTGCAAACTGTGAGGCATGGGAGGCTTTTCTTTTCTTTTTCTCCCCCCGACCCCTCCCTTCTTCTTTAAGAAAACTGTCAGCTACCACCGCCTGGGGTGCTTCTTTGCGGGGTTGCGGGAGTGCGGTTAACCAGAGAGAAAAAGGGAAAACAGGCTTGGTTGGGGTTGCATTAAGCGATTTTTTTTCCCTCCTTCATCTCCGGGCCTTGGATAAGATGACGGCTTGGGTGATGCACGAAATAACGCACGTGATTGATTAGACCTGGCTTGGCCTGGCTAGGTAAAGATCCAGGCGCGCTGGAGACCCCGCGTGAAGAAGAAATGACCGTAGCTCCGCGCTGCTTCTGCAAACCGGGACGCGGGCTCCATGCACCCCTTTCCCGTGTGTGTGGGTTTCGAGGCGGGTGGGAAGGGTGAGGCAAACCGCATAAGGGGGTAGAGCTGGTGGTTTTGCTTCTTCGGGAGCCTTTGAGTGTAGTCTGAACCTTTGAGGGGGGCGCGGGGAGGCTTGCAGCTGCCGCCCTGGGAACCAGCTCTGAACTGCCCGCTTATCCGGAGGAGCAGAAAAGTTGGAAGCTACGAGGACAGACGACCGGAGCCCTTGTCTGGGTCTCAGGGGATCTGGAGCCCTAGTCGGTGTCCACTGAGAACACCCCTTCTAGGAGCGGGGGTGTGGGGGGGAGTGTTAAGTCTGTGGGACGCACGGTCCGCCAGTCCCCTAGGTGGGGACGGGGAAGGAGGCTGAGGAGTAGGTTCCAATAGGCGCACCACCCCCACAGCCCTGGAAAACGCAACCGTCACCCCCTCTTCCCTCCCATCCCATCCCAAGGCACTCTGCTGTCCCGGGCCGATTTCATCTCGTCTCTTACCCCGCCTCCCCGCCTCCCCGCCTCCCCGCCTGCCAATTCCCGCGCGGCTCGGCTCGGCCCCTTCCCACTCCAGTGGGCAGAACTGATGGAGAAGATCCGCCAAGCGCGCAGCCAGAGGCGGGGGAGACAGTGGCGGGCGGGCGAGGGGCTTCTAGACCACGCAGGGAGAGAGTGAACTTCAGTCCTGCCCCCTCCCCAAGGCCGCGGCTGGGGCGTCCCCAGCCCGCGCTGGCACCCGCGTGGCCTGACCAGCGGAAGAGCGAGCAGGGATGAGGTGGGGAGAGGGAGGTAGGTGCCGCTCGGCTGCAGATGATGCGTGGGCGGGGGGCTTGCTGTGGGAGGAGAGGCCCAGGTCCCGGCCTGCGCCCTCCACTCCGCGGCTGCTCCCTCCGCCTCTGGTTTTCCAAGAGGCCGGTCGCTACCCCGGGGGACGCTCTCATCTTCCAGTCGGTCTCCTGGACACCCCTTCCTCCTCCTCTCCCTCAACCTGACCTGGCTTTTTCGCCCCTCGGAGAACCGGTAGGCTGGGGTCCCTCGGCGGGGTTCTCCTAGGCCTCACCCGGAGCTTTGCGCTCCTGGTATCGGGGCCCCGTGCACCGTGCAGCCCTGGGCCCGGGCGCACCATTCCGGCGCCTGCTCGCCGCCAGACACAGCACCCTTTCTTCCCGGAGCGGCGGGGGCGGGAGCGGGGGGGGAGGTCAGGTCAACCCTTGCACCCCCGAGGCCTGGCCCGGGCCACCCTGGGAACGGATGTCCTGCATGGAGGCCGAGGGGCACCCAGAGGACGTCCTCCGCATCGTACCCCTCCCCTTCCCCAGAAGGCTTTTTTTTTTTTTTT
>NW_016816960.1:3002175-3007176 GCF_001698545.2 Rhinopithecus bieti
TTTTTTTTTTTTTTTCTTTTTTTTTTTTTTGTACTGCGGGTTTCTTTTTCGCTGGCTTCTTCCTCTGAACCTACGGCAGGTGTGAGCCTCTTTTTGTGTATGTGCTGCTGCTATCTCGGGGATGTGGGGGAGGGGGTGCAGGAGGCAGCGTGGAGGGGTCCTTGGAGGTTCCGGCGGGGTTTTGGCCTCTGCGGTGCGCCTGGGCTTGCAAGTCGCGCGGGCGCTGGGCGCGCGCGTCACGAATTCAGCCTAGGGCTTGGGCGAGTCTGCGGGGAGCGAGGACGGAGGATCTTGATCTGTCATTTGGACCCAACTTAAGAAATTTGGGGTGGGGGTTGGGTGGGGGTTTTGGAACTAAGCAGGTGATGTTCTTGCGAGCTGAATCCACAAGGTGGTAGTATGGTTTCTTCTTCTTATTTTTATTTTAGTTTATTTTGTTTCTATTTGGTCATTTTTTTGTGGGGGGCGGTGGTTTGTTGTTGTTGTTCTTGTTGCTCTTATCTCATGCTTTTTGAAGGCATCCGTTGCCCGTAGGGTTTACATCGGAGCGCATTGCATTATATTTTCTTAAAAGGGGGTGGGGTGCGTGAGCTCCCATCTCAGAATCAGCCCTTCCTGTGATGTGAGGAAGGCAAAAGCAAAAGAAAAAAAAAAAAGAGAAAGAAAAAAAAAAAAAAGGAAAAGAAAAGTTTAGAGAGACCTTGTTATCCTGACGAAGCAGAATTGCCAGTTTGTGTGGGCGTTCTGCGGGCGACATAGAAGTTCATGCTTAAGAAATCCGGGGTAGTTTCCTTTTTCAGCTAGAAATTAAATGGCCAGGGTGCAAACACCGGACTTTGATGAGAACAAGGCGGCAGAAACTGCAAGAGACCTGCATAGTTTGAATGGACACACTGAGCCTTTTCCTAGGGGATGGCAGAGCGGGGTGAAATCAGAACGCAAAGAAATCTGCAGTTTTGTGGGGGCAGATTTGGAGAGTGGAGAATTGTTTCATACCTTTAGTTGGCTGTGGGGAAGATATTAGCAGTAATCCATTAAATCCTCAGCACAGATTTTCCTGTGGAAATGTGCAAAATGTTAAGAGGGGGAGGGATGGCTAATCGCACATGGTTGCATTAATCCCTGTATTTCCAGAAAAAAATATGGAATTTCTGTGTATCCTAAAATTAAGAATATAGGGATTTCATGGAAACCTCTGCAAGCATGCATTTTCTCAGATTAGAAATTCAGTATTTTATTACTCGATGAAATGTAGAATGCGTGTGTGTGTATGTGTGTGTGTGTATACAGACATACACGCACGCAGTCTACATTTCTACATATATATGTGTGTGTGTACATGTGTATATATGTATATATGGCCATTTTAAAGAGTATTTTCTTTGACATGTAAGAACATAATGAGGGCCAGTTGTAGCAAGTGGAAAATTACTTCATCAGTTTTAAGTCAGTGGATTAAAATGGGAGGCTTGATTTTTTTTTTTGAAACCAGAATAATAATTACATTTTCATAATAATACCTGTGCATGGATGCAGTTTTAAAGATGCTTTGATGTTTTCTTCTCCGGTGGAAGAATTGTTGCTTTTCTTTGTATTTTATTTAAATAAACTAATGTTGAATATACAGTTGGCCCTAAAACCAGTAACCTAGCTGATTTTTACCCAAACCTAGGAATATAACAGATACTTGATAAGGGACTGGTGGGTGCATAAGGTAGATAATGAAGTTATCTTCATGCTGTGAAATTTACAAGCAGACTTGAAGGAATTTGAAAGTTCATAGTTGTTGGCCTGGAATGTAGACTAATGGTAAATATATAGATTTTTAAAAATGTGTGAACTTGGCTGTTTCATTGTTTTGTGTGTAGTAATTTGTGGAAAGCTTATAGGCTGTCCACAAAGATGAGAGTGTTGACTGACTCCGCAACGGAGACTTGCTTTTGGAAGTGCAGGGGTCTCTTTAAAAGCCATTTGGAATACTGTGCTTTTATTTCTAGACCACAACCAAAAGGTTCTCACAAAACTAAACATTCAAGTGCATGAGGGAATGACCTCTGTTTCACATTCTTTCTTTTTAATTGGTACGCCACATTTCAAACCTTTCGTAATACTGTTGAATATCGTCGGTAATGCAACTTGTTGAGCGAATGCATTGCATTCAAATGAAGTAGCAATATACGAATACTTTAAGTCATTTAATATCCTCCTTCTAAGGATACTCTTATCTGGTTAAAATATACTTAAATTCCAAATATGGTGAGAGTTGCTCTTAGAATGTGAATGTCAAGTGTAAGAGACAGAATTTTAGTTTGTAAACTGGAGTGTGTTCTTTCTGTATTGCTTTCTGACTTTTAACAATATGTATTCTGTTTCCAAATGGGGAAATATGTTCAGTTTAGCTTAAATCTGTTGCTCTTTTGTGTGTGTTTTGCCTGAGTACTGTACTTTTTCAGAGGACAGACTTTGTCTCCTACTTCATTATGTGAATGGATATTCAGACAGATTTGAATAGCCACCACTGATATCTTAAACACCTGAGCTACCAGTTTTAAATCAAAGATACAGCTTTTGCAACAGTCAATTAGAGAAAGTGAGAATCAAAATTGAAGCCCAGGCTGTTGAGGCAATTAGGTCATCTGCTGTGCCCTCTACTACCATTCACTCAATGAATATTTTACAGTTTTGTCATTTTTCTCTAAACAACCTACATTTGGACTTTGAAAGACTCCACTGTTCTTTGTTAAGTGAATGACAATGTAAGAAGCCCTTCCTCATTTTTCTTGGGACAGAGTAGCACACATCAACAAGAAAAAAAGAAGGTGATATCTCCTAGCAGTTTGTCATTATGCCATTTATAGGCTTTGAATAAATGTATAGATGAAGAGGCTTTCTCTCTGCAGGTAGTTACATTAAACAAAAAATAAGTAAATAAAAGGCTCATAAAATCATTACAAGAGTGGAAGGTTGATGGTGGAAAACAGCCCATCTACCTGGGGCTGAGATTTCAAACTTATAGACATGTCGTGTTGAGTTCACGTGTCCCAGGGGTATGCGGAACACCTCCACACACCACGTCTTCCTAAAGCACTCTCATCTTCCCAGAAATGGTACCTGAAGGAGAACAGACCTAACCCCAACAATACTAAAATACATATATAGAAAACTCTATATAGTAAGATACATATCCTACTATATAATATATATATAGTAATACATATTATAGTAAGGTCTGCATCTATATATAAAAATATACTATATATCTTATTATTTTATATATATATGGTGAGATGAGGTGTATTAATCCATCCTCAGGCTGCTAAAAAAGACATGCCCAAGACTGGATAATTTATAAACGAAAGAGGTTTAAATGACTCACAGTTCAGCATGGCTGGAGAGGCCTGAGGAAACTTACAATCATGGTGGAAGGGGAAGCAAACACTTCCTTCTTCACATGATGGCAGGAAGGAGAGGAATGAGAACCGAGTGAAGGGGGAAGCCCCTTATAAAATCAACAGGTCTTGTGAGAACTTTCACTATCATGAGAATAGCATGGGGCAAACTGCCCCCATGATTCAATTACTTCCCACCACAGGGTCCGTCCCACGACACGTGGCGATTATGGGAGCCACAATCCAAGATGAGGTTTGGTGCGGACAAAGCCAAACCATATCATGAGGTTTTATTGAATTTATTTGAGACAGGAAAAGAGTAATCCTCCATAATTTAGAAAGGAGATGAAATACAGTGAACATTTAGGGTCTCATCACTTGAGGAATACATTTCAAAGAGAGAAATGTTAATTTCAGTATAGTGCTAATGAAATGATCTAGGCTTTCACTACTCTCTGGAAATGTGGATAAATGGCCCAGAATTTTGTTTAGGTTGCTTCATTTAAAATGTATGTTATATAAAGAAATCATGGTTTGTCCAAGTAACAGAGTGCTATTTTTGGCTTACAATATTAGTTCCACCTGTTAATATCGGTGATCATCTTGGTTTTAAGAGGCCAATACCTGATTGGATGATGAAAACTTGGATCTCAAAGCCATCACCCCAGACTTGTGACTTTGTGAACATCTGTGGGCATCTGTCCCGGCTCCCACATCAACCCTTCATCCAGGCTCATTTTCTCTGTTTTTGCTTGGTTGTTTGTATGCTTTGTTTGGGGAGAGGGGACACATATTTTGCTAAGGGCACCTTTTTCAGGCGTGAAACTTAGCCTGTCATATAAGCTGAAAAGGAACTTGAGTTGTTTCAAGTTGCATTGTGTGGTAAGTTTTTGGGTCCTTTTTAAAAAAGAACTGAGGTTACTAAGTGTTACTGGCACTGATAAAAGAGCTATGGTGAATTGTGGTTTGTTTTTGCAAAGTACAGGAAAAGCCTCCTTGGTTCTGTGATGATGGCTGTGGTGAAGTTGCATGCGGTGCCATTTTCCATGTTTAGTATTTCAACACCACCAATATATGGCTCTGGACGGGCAAGTCCAAGAGCTCAGTGAGGCATGCCGTATGACTCCAATGGTCAATCGGGGCTGTTCATTGTGGAACTGTGGTCTCAAAAGCATGGGGGATGCGGACGGAAGAAAACTCATTGCAACTGAGTGCCTTTAACTTGTTCCAGTCCTCACTACTCTGTGAATATAACTCTGAATGGGTTAGGTGGGGAAACTCACAAAAGCAAATGCATATTTTCACAAACAAAATATGTCATTGTTAACTGTTTTCCTAAGTGAGACAAGATGCCCTCATGCCCTGAAGCTACATGGTAAGAATGGCAGTGTGTATGAGCGGGTGTATACACATACATGTGCGCATATGCCAACATATTAGCTAGGAACTAGTCCTTGCACAAAATGTTTTTCTCAGCCATTGCAACACATTAGATAAAAGCAAATATATATGTGTGTGTGTGTGTGTATATATATATATATATATATATATATATGAAGGAAAAAATGTGATTTTCCATTATTTTCCTTTTCTTATTCTCATCGTTCACCAA
>NW_016816960.1:3009712-3027787 GCF_001698545.2 Rhinopithecus bieti
AATATAAATTATATACTAATATATAACATATATAAGTCATATAAATATATAATACAAATTTGTTTTATATACTTATAATTTATTATATATTGAATACAACTCATTTAAATATAATTTAGTATATATTACTATGTATATATAATTATGACAAATATATAGTAAAATCCATATAAATCTGCAATAAAATATATGTATATGTGTATGTATATATATTGTTCTTGTTTTTTTGTATGAAAAGTACATGCAAACTTTATACATATATATATACACAAACCATATATATAGTTTGACTTGCATTTTCCAAAAGAAACTATGTTTTATGTGGTGAATGAACTTCCAGGCTGGTTCACAGGAGCTATTGTTAGTTAATGGTGCACAGAAACTACAACTTCCTTCCCTCTTCCCTTCCTTTCTTCTTTCCTTCCTTCCCTCCCTCCTTCCTTGCTTCTTTTACTCTTTCTTTCCTTCCTTCCCTCCCTCTCTCCTTCCTACCTTTTTCTCTTCTTTCTTTCCTTCCTTTCTTCTTTACCTCCTCCCCTCCTTCTCTTCTTCCCTTCCATCTATCATCCTTCTCTCCCTCCCTCCTTCCTTCCCTCCCTCCTTCTCTCCCTCCTTCTCTCCTTTCTTCCTTCATTTTCTCTCTCTTTCTTTTCTTTTCTTTTCCTTTCTTTTCTTTTTCCTTCCTTCCTTCCTTCCTTCCTTCCTTCCTTCCTTCCTTCCTTCCTTTCCTTCCTTTCCTTCCCTCCCTTCCTCCCTTCCTTCCTTCCTTTCTCCATCCCTCCATTCTTCTTTCCATCCTTTCTTCCTTCCTTCCTTCTTTCCTTCCTTCTTTCTTCCCTCATTCCTTTATTCTATTTGGATGAGTGACAAGGTCTCAGGGATCCTTAAAGTATTTAAGAGAAAATGAAGATAATTCTATAGAAGAACAGATCAAATAGGAAAGAGTAATGAAAAGAAAGACTCCTGGAATGACAAAGAAGCTTGTTCATGACAATTTAATAGAATTTCCCACATGCCATGTTTGTATAGCTGGTTATATTTTAAAACTTTGTCAAACCCTAAATTTATAAAAGCTTGATTTAGATTTTAGTAAATTCTGTGAATAAATGCATGCATACATAAAGCAGATTACTTTGATTCAACTAAAACATACAGGGACCTGTGAGCTTTTTTATTTTTTTTTTCATGTGGTAGTGAAAACAGCCTCATTAATTAATGGCTATTTCCTATATTCTTTTTAAAATTAATAAGCAACAGTCAGATATTTCAGTTGTTTTAAGGCATGAACAATACCTTGGATTCTAATATATTTTAGTCTAAAATGTCTGGTAACATCACAGATAATTGTTTCAAACTCTACCACCCCTCATATAATTTATTTTTCAACAACTTAAAGTCTTTTAGAATCATGAGAGAACCTTAAAAATAGACAACATCACTCATACTGGTGACCTAGGATTGCTTAAAGATAGGGCATAGATTGTATTGTCTCAGAGGAAAATATTTTATGAAGATTCTTTAAAAAGTATAAGAACTCCCGAATCGGGGATTCTTTCTTGAAGAGGCTCCCTGGTCTAATGTTTTTGGAGAACCTCATATATCATTTGCCTCTCTTCAATTATATCCTGAAAATGGACACATTATGGCCTTAAAGTCTCCTGTACTGATGGGTTTAGCAGATGTGATAGATAACTTAGGGTTCTTTGTAATGAGTGTTAACCAAATTAACCACAACAGTGTTGAGAATACTTCTGTTGACACAGAGCAGAAAGAAGTACTAACGGGGTATGAAGACACTTGAAAGTGTTGAAATTACCAAGACTACTTGGAGAAATGAACTTGTTGGTTTTTTTCTTTATTTCACGCATTTACTCAAAACTTGTTGAGTACCAATAAGTGGGATACAAAGAAGATGAAATTGCTTATCTTTCCTATATTAACCATAGGCTAATGTTATTTTGCACCTCTGGTTTTATGTTTAAGAACAAACACATTATATCAGAATTTTTCTTCTGGGGTGTGTGTGTGTGTGTGTGTGTGTGTTTAATCTCTCATGTCCTATGTTAAAAGTTAAGGAAAGCAACAGCTTGATTCAGTCTTCATACATCTTTATTAAATAGTTAAAGGCAAAATCATCAGAGCTACGTAGCCCAAATATTAGGAGTTAGGTTCATGTTCGAATTTTCAGAGGGTGATTATATAGTTTGATTTTAACTTCTTCAACAGACAGATTACTATAGTTGATGAGCAAGGGGATGAAAGTATTTAAAAAACATAATGGAGTTAATATGATTCTTGAGGGAGGGGAGAAGGCTGCCTGTCTTAGGTAATGCTTTTGAGGGTAGGTTTGTCCTCGCCTTGAGGCAGCAGGCTTGCTCTGTTGGCTCAAGAAGCCTTAACATGCATGCCCCTATTACAGATTTACCCACAGGCCAAGTGTATGCTGTGGTAAGAAATGAATAATGTAGATCCCATTACAGAGAATTATGTGGAACAGATAGACTTAGTGCATCAGAACCGATGAGAAGTACACAAGACATTTTGAAAATAACAACAGTAACGAAAACAAATATAAATAAACCACAGTCAAAACCCTTACATTTGGGTTTCTAGTTGCCTATTACCACAGAGGGTTCTGGTTACTAGCTAAAATGTAACCCAGTAGGAAGGACAAGACAAGGCCCTTCATGCTGTATGAAACAGTAACAAGCAGTAAGGATGACCCAGGGAGAAAGGGTAACAAGTTACATGGAAGTTAAATACCAGGGAGAAAGTGTAACAGTTACATGGAAGTTCAATACCTTACCTGTGCAGAGACTGAAAATATAAACCAGACACAGGAATGGTAGTAGTAGAAAGTGGGGGAGATCTGAGTTTGCTGCAGCATAAAAACCAACCAACCAACCCTAGTGAAGGAATCAATACCTCAGAAAAAAGTCTTCTGACAATCTAGGTTAATGGTAGAGATCAAACGGTACCATATTATGAGGACGGAATAATAACTCACACATGGCTTCACATAGAATTTGTGTGACAGTGGTTGTGTACTATGATTCAGTCTGCCGTGACAATTTCACCAGTAAAATAACCTTCCAGGATTTATTTGATATCTCAATTGATAAGCCTCACTTAAGTGAGTAACCAGAATATGACATAATTTATGAAAATTAACTTAAAATTGCACAAGAAGTTATGTGTCTAGTCATTTCACAATCAAATGTATTTGGGCATTTAATCTAGTCAGATCCCAATTAATTAAAAATTGTTTCTTTCTAGACCAACATATATCTTGATATTAATACACATGTAAATTATATATATTTGCATATGTAAATTACACATCTATTTACATATGCATACATAGCTCTCTTTTTATTGGGGAACACATCTTCCTGAAGGTTTTTGAAAGAATAATTATTCTACCTGTAATGCTGTCGCAGTATTGGTAAAAAGTTCAAATGTGGCTGGGTACAGTGGCTCATGCCTGTAATTCCAGCATTTGGGGAGGCCAAGGCAGGAGGATTACTTGAGCCCAGGACTTTGACACCAGTCTAGGAAACCTCATCCATACAAAAAAAAATTAAAAATAAGTCAGGTGTGGTGGTGCATGTCTGTAGTCCCTGTTACTCAGTAGGCTGAGGTGTAAGGATCACTTGAATATATCAGGAGTTTGAGGCTGCAGTAAGCTATGACCTCACTACTGCATTCCAGCCTGGGCAACAGAGTGACACCCCATCTCTTAAAAAGAATTCAAATGTATCGTTTATGTGGACAGAATTTGATTAGTGTTATTCTGTTGCTCAATGACTCCAGGGTATGCATTTACCTTTTTGTTCTCTCTTGACTTTAAACATAGCTTATGCAAAACCAAACAAGCAAACAAAGACTAAACAGAGAAGGAGTTTGCAAAACTGTATTTAAAAGTAAACCATACTCCCTCACCCCGACTCCACAAAAATACTGTTTAATGTAGAGAAATCACAGACGGTGCAGCCCCCAAATCTGGAGCATCCTCAGGTACCTGGGGATATTCTGAAGTGAGGGGCTGAGCCTCAGAGGCATTTGGTCACACTTGGGTGGGGATGCCTCATTGGCTAGTGAAGAAACAGCTGTCTCTTCCATGTAGTGGTCAGCTGTGGCCTCTCCCGGAAGGGAATTTATCCAGCAGTGTGTGTCCCTAAAGATGCTCATAGCAAATTACGTTCAGTTGAGCCAGCTGCATCCTGTTGGTCTTGCTAGTTGCGGGATTCTTGCCATAGCAGGTCAGAATGGAAGGGAGCTGCTTCTCTTTCCTCCTTCCTACCTCTCCCCATCCCAGCTCTCATCTGACATCCTTCCAACACCTATTTGACAGGAAAAAAATTCTCTCTTCAAATTAAGAAAAGTGTCTTGGTACGATGGCTCACGCCTGTAATCCCAGCACTTTGGGTGGATCACTTGAAGTCAGGAGTTCAAGTGGTGAAACCCTATCTCTACTAAAAATACAAAAATTAGCCAGGTGTGGTGGCATGTGCCTATAGTCCCAGCTACTCGGGAGGCTGAGGCAGGATAATGGCTTGAACCCAGGAGTCGGAGGTTGCAGTGAGCTGATGTGGTGCCCCTGCACTCCAGCCTGGGCGACAGAGCAAGACTCTGTCTCAAAAAATAAATAAATAAATAAAAGTGTTCAAGTATGTACTCTCCACATCTTCCAGCTATTTCACTTCACTGGGAGTAGACAGGACAGGATGGCTCCAGGGAGAGTGCTGTTGTTACCTTGTTATCCACTTTCAATTTGGAAAGGTAAAAATATGCTTCAGTGCCTACTAAATTGCCTGCATTGAATTTGAAGAACAGTTTGTTGGGATATTCATGATGAAATTGGAAAACAGAATCACAGATTGTTAGGACTTGAATGTACTTGAGCAATCATTTATATTCCCTCATGTACGCAAGGAAATTGAGTCACAGAGAGTTTCAGTGATGTAGCCTCATCCATTCTTTTCTTTTTTTTTTTTTTTGAGATGGAGTTTCCGTTTTGTTACCCAGGCTGGAGTGCAATGGTCCAATCTTGGCTCACCGCAACCTCCGCCTCCCAGGTTCAAGCGTTTCTCCTGCCTCAGTCTCCCAGGTAGCTGGTATTACAGGCATGCACCACCACACCTGGCTAATTTTGTATTTTTAGTAGAGACGGGGTTTCTCCATGTTGGTCAGGCTGGTCTCGAACTCCCGACCTCAGGTGATCCACCTGCGTCTGCCTCTCAAAGTGCTGGGATTGCAGGCATGAGCCACCGCACCTGGCCGTGATTTATCCCCATACTTTTAAACGCTATTCCTGAAACGAAGATGAAATACCCCCAATTTTTAAAATACCTGCTTTCGCCAATTCATGACAAGCTTGCAAAATTAGAAGAAATTTTAAATGGGCAAAATAAAGCAAAGTGCATTATTTAATTTTCAAAACAGACTTTTCTTTATTAAGCAGCAGAGATTTAAACAGATAAATCATTTCTATGAAAGGGACTAGCAGAGAAAGCAGGAAAAGACATGTCCTGCATTAAAAGCTGCACCTGCTGGTGGGAACTCATTTTGTTTTATGAGTTATGATGAATGCACCTTAGCTGTTTCTAAGCCTGCTCCCATTCCCTGTTTTTATTTGTAAGTCAGAACCTAGCATTTTTACATTTTTTAAGTGTTAATTAATTGCATTTGTTTAATGCATCTGGCTGTGTCTCAGGCATTGTTAAGAAGGGATAAGATCTTTTTCAGGGATGATTCTTTCCTTTCCTTACAGGGCTTTGTCTGTGATGGGAACTTTCTATATATTTTTTTTCTTTTTAAGAGACGGGATCTCACTATGTTGCACAGGCTGATCTCGAACTCCTGGGCTCAAGGGATCCTTCGGACTGACCTCCTGAAATACTGGGATTACAGGCATGAGCCATCGCACTTGGCTCTACCTTTCTGCAAAAACTGGTGGATTCTACTTCTCTCTCCATCTATGTTTAGTCCTGGGAGATATAATCAAGAGAAAAGCAACACCTACCTTCATTAGATTAAGAGTCAAAAGGGCCTAGAGGCAAAAAGGCTCCAGGACCCTCTTTTGCGGATGAGCCTGTGCATTGAAATCTTCAGCTTCATGGAGACACAAAAGGCAAAATGGGAAGTTGGATTTGCAGGAGTTAGTCTTGGAGTGTCTTGTCAAATTGAAGGGTTCACATATGACCTGTCAGGTCTCCGAGAGAGATGACTTGGTGAAATCTGTATTTTGTGATGATTAGTCTGTATCGGAGGGCTGGTTCAAGGGCAAACGAAGGTCAGAATAAGGACTTGTGGATGTGTTAAGAGCAGAACCCACTGTCTTGTGCATCAACAACAGAAGCCCACTCCTGGCCTTCATATTTTGGGGTAATTGTTTTTTGCAGTGCAGACCTGTGAAACCTGGAGTATTTTCAGGTCACAGCTTTTATCAAGATGCTTTCTGTTGACCTGAGAATTAATTATTGTTTGTCAGACAGCTTGATGACCTTGTCACTGGTGTTCTTTGATTTTTACAACTCCCCATCTAAGAACTTGAGAATGCCGCAGTGGATAAAACTGTATTTTTTTCCACCATGCTTTAAAGTAAGTGTGCTGGGAATGCTCCATTTATTATGTGGAGGAGAAACATTTCCAAACTTTAACTTTGTTCCTGTTGCTCTTGTACACTGAGGCGTTGATTCTGCAGGATTAAAACAAGGTGCCGATTATTCCGTTTGGTGGAAAGTTTCAGGACTGGAAGGCAGCAGAATTGTTCCATTGAGATGGTAATTCTGACTCTTTGATTCTTACACATTGACTACTTTTACAAAATACAAACCTGTTTTAATCTTTTAAAGGACATTTTGCACTCCTATTTTCATTTTTTACAATAACCTTTTAAAAATGTTAGGATAGTTTCAGGTTTGCTGAAAGGTTGCAAAGATAGTACAGAGAGTTACTGTTTAACTCCACACCCACAGAGCATCTTATGTCACCCATCTGTTACAATTAAGGAACCAACATTAGTATGTTACTAAGAATCGACATCACACTTTATTTGGATTTCACTGGTGTTCGCCTAATGTCCTTTTTCTGTTCCGAGATACCATCTGAAATACCATGATGCATGGATTTGCCCTATTTTCTTAGCCTCATCTAGTCTGTGACGGTTTCTCAGTCTTTCCTTGTATTTCACAACCTTAATAGTTTTGAGGTATTAATGTTATGGAGAATGTCCACCAACTAGGGCCTGTCTGATGACTACTGTCCACAAGACTTTTGCTCTTGATGTTGGCTTTGATCACGTGGCTGACAGAGAGTTTGTCAGTTTTCTCTGCTGTAAAGTTGTACTCTCCCCTCCACCCCAAGTCTAGTCTTTGAAAGCAAGTCCCTAAAGTGGGATGGGGGTGGGAGAAGAGACAGAATGAAGCTCCACTTCCCAGATGGTGGAATATTGATAAATTATTTGGAATTCTTCCCTAAGAAAGATGGCTCTCTCCCCTCTATTTAATCAATCGTTTATATCACTATGGGCACATGGATATTTTGGATATGCTTTGGGCTTTAATTCAATTCTACATTACTGTGACTTATTCTACTTTATATTTTTTTGTGGCCATGATGTAGACATCAGAAAATCTATTCACTTGAATAGCAAGTAAATGCAAGGACTCAATGGTAAATGACTCTTAGAGAAACTCTCAACCTTGCTGGTTCACGGATGCTCAGCTTGCAAAAACACCTTCTTCTATCAGGAAACCTCAGTGGATGGGCAAACGTTACAGTGTCCTTGAACATGCTTCATTGCTTTAATCTATGACCTTCCTATGCAGTAAGCAAAAACACCCATACCACAGCTTAAGAGTGGGGCAGAGGTCATTCCTCCCACCACTCATCCTAGTGTCTTTCGATAAAGAGATATAAGCTGAAGGAACATGTTACTAACCAGAAGACTTCCAGAGGACCCCATTAATCAGGGTAGATGCTGCAGTCTCCGTATAAATAGCTGTGTGCATCTTGTCACAACTATCAATATTTCAAAAGGTGATATCATCCTCTTAACCTTATGATGTGTTTTAACATAAAATTTTAATATGCATGCAGGCGGTTATTACTTAAACATTGCTTAAGAAGCAGTTTTTTTTTTTTAATTCATGTAACCGGATCTATTCTCTGAATAAGGAATATAAGCAAATTGTAGCCATTTCAAGGACTCTTTTTTTTTTTTTCTTTCTTTTTTTTAAATGGAGTCTTGCTCTGTCGCCCAGGCTGGAGTGCAATGGCGCAATCTCGGCTCACTGCAACCTCCACCTCCAGTTCAAGCGATTCTCCTGTCTCAGCCTCCTGAGTAGCTGGGATTACAGTTGCCCACCAGCACGCCAGGCAAATTTTTGTATTTTTAGTAGAGATGGTGTTTCACCATGTTAGCCAGGCTGGTCTCGAACTCCTGACCTCAGATGAGCCGCCCACCTCAGCCTCCTGATGTGCTGGGATTACAGGCATGAGCCATGGTGCCCAGCCTCAAGGAGGCTTTTAAAGGCAGGATTTTTTTTTTCTTATGGTGAAGGAATGAAGAATAGTATAGGAAAGAAATACAGAAACTTTGAAAAAAGAAATGTAAAACTGGATCATCATTCCATAGACTAGTTGTTAATAGTAAGTAACTGTATAATTTGTTCCATTGATTTTCTGAATATTTTAAACACAGATGATAATTCTCTATCTACATCTACGTGTTTATCTGCATTTATATCATATGTATGTATATACATATATATTTGCATGTAGATCACATCTTTATCTGTATGGTATCTGTACCAATATTAGAGTCTATAGCTATAGCATATCAGTAACTGTTCTATATCATATTGTACCTTTTCTCACCTATATCTTAATCATATCTGTTTTTTTATCTGTACACATATCTTTACTGATATTCACATTATATTTCTATGTCTAGATCTGTATATATCTCTATACCATTTTGAACTTTACATTTCATACACTATTATAGCATAAGCCATTTTAGGATTATTAAAATCTTCATAAGCATTGTTTTCGTGGCTAATTTTCTCAAAAGACTATGCTTTAACATATCAAGTTCTTTACATATTTTTTGACATTTAGATTGTTTTAATGTTTTGCTCCTCTAATGTATTTTCTTTATTTTTTTGCTCCACACCCCTCCCTCTTCTAACTTATTTTGAAACTCTTCCTTGTAAATTGGGCATTCTTCATTATAGGGGCATTCCTCATTTTCTTCTGCATGTTTCAAAAAACATTCTGCATTGGTCTGTACACATTTTTCCCTCTTGTATTCCTTCTGTAAACATTTGTATTCACTTGAAACCTTATGGAATATTTTACTATAGAAAATTTCTGGTCTATGACAAAAAGAAGAAGAGAAAATAGAATAATGGATCCCATGTGCCCATCAGTTGGCTTCAGCAATTATGAATGCATAGCCTAATCTTTAGTATCTAACTTCATTCATATTTCCATTCTTATTATGGCATGATGTAATTCATTTAAAGATATGTCTGTACATTGCTCTAAAATACAGGAAACATTTTATTTTACACAGCTGCAGAATCTTTTCCATGCCTAAAATTATCAACAGTAATTCCTCCGTATCATCCACTATAAAGTTGTAAATGTCAAAATGATCTTCTCATAGTTTGGTAACTCACGCAAGGTCTAGCACTACAATAGGTTGATTTGTCTTTTACATTTCTTTTAATTGATGTAGCTTCCCTATCTTTTTATGCACATTCTTGTTGAAAAAAACTGCTTGTTTTAACTCTACGTGAAAGTGGGTTTTAGAATCGGAAAATGTAGTTGTCAAGTTATTTTAGAAGGAACGTGTGTATTTTCCATAATGCACAATCTTAGGTTACTAACTCCTTAGGAGCAAATGCTTTGTGACTTGATAGTGTTCTACCCAGAAGGAATGCTGCTGGGTAAATTTGGCCAGCAATGTGACAGCTCTTTGGACTTGGTATGTCTCATTTTATCTATTTTAACGAGGTTTTATTTTGAAGACAGGGTCTCGCTCTGTCGCCCATGCTGGAGTGCAGTGATTCAATCATAGCTCGATGCACTTGAACTTCTGGGCTCAAGCAATCTTCCCACCTCAGCCTCATATTATCTGGTACCTGGCAGAGATACAGATCTGATGAGAAGCAAAGATAAAGGGGTGTCAGAAGGTAGCTTTTGTTGCACCATTACACATACACACACACACACACACACGCGCGCACATGGGTGCGCATGCACGCACAAAGAATCAAATGCAATTTTTTCCTCTTTGCCAACCCACAGTTAACTAAAATTATTAGTTCTATTGAACTCAACATTGCATATGATATTTTGAATGATAGAGGCTAAAGAGAGGCCAAAGAGGGAGGACTGCTTGAGGCCAGGAGTTCAAGACCAGCTTGGACAACATAGTGAGACCCCACTTCTACAGAAAAAAAGTAGCCAGATGTGGTGGCTCACTCATGTAATCCCAGCTACTGGAGAGGCTGAGACAGGAGGATGGCTTGGGCCGAGGAGTTGGAGGCTGCAGTGAACTCTGATAGTGCCGCTGCACTCCAGCCTGGGTGACAGAGAGTTCCTGTCTCTAAAAACAGGAAAAATATGACTAAAGAAAACCAAACTCATCTAATCTATACAGTTACAAATAGTTGGCTATCATTCTTATGCTAATGTAAGTATGCCTCATTTTAAGAAGAGTTGTGTGTGTGTATGTGTGTGTATCTGTGTGTATCTGTGAGTGTGTGTGTATGCATGATATAAATCCAGACTTCTAAACGAGTATCTGGGATGGTGGTATTATTAGTAGAAGATCATTGGAACCTGTTACACAAGGATGCACTAGAGAATTTTACGAACTATTAAATTCTGTGTAATTTAAAATGCGACTTGATTTACTCAGATATTTTACAAGGATACATGTCTCTTACAAAACAAGATTTACTAACTTTGGTGCTCTTAACATTGAGGGTGGATAATTCTTTGTTGTGGTGGCTGTCCTGTGCCTTGTATGATGCTGAATGGAATTGCTGGACTCAAGCTTCTAGGTGCCCGTCATATACACATCCCTGTTTTAAAAAAAGCTTGTATAAATTTAAGGGGCACAAGTGCTGTTTATTACATGGATATATTGCATAGTGATGAAATCTGGGTTTTTAGTGTAACCACCACCCGAATAACATGCACTGTATCCGTTGAGTAATTTCTCATTCCTCATCATCCTACCACCCTCCCACCTTTTTGATTCTCCAGTGTCTATTATTCCACTCTCTATGTAAATATGTGTACACATTATTTAGCTCCCACTTAGGAGTGAGGACATATTGACTTTCTGTTTCCGAGTTGTTTCACTTAAGATAATGGCCTCCAGTTCCATCCATGCTCCTGCAAAAGACATAGTTTCATTCATTTTATGGCTGAATAATATTTCATTATGCATATATACCACATTTTCTTTATTCATTTATCCATCGATGGATGCCTAGCTGGATTCCATATCTTTGCTATTGTGAATAGTGCTGTGTTAAACATATGCATGCAGGTATCCTTTTGACAGCGATTTCTTTTTATTTGGGTAGATACCCAGCAGTGGAATTGCTAGATAAGATGGTAGTTCTGGGCCGGGCGCGGTGGCTCAAGCCTGTAATCCCAGCACTTTGGGAGGCCGAGACGGGCGGATCACAAGGTCAGGAGATCGAGACCATCCTGGCTAATACGGTGAAACCCCGTCTCTACTAAAAAGAATACAAAAAACTAGCCGGGTGACGAGGCGGGCGCCTGTAGTCCCAGCTACTTGGGAGGCGGAGGCAGGAGAATGGCGTGAACCTGGGAGGCGGAGCTTGCACTGAGCTGAGATCCGGCCACCGCACTCCAGCCTGGGCGACAGAGCCAGACTCCGTCTCAAAAAAAAAAAAAAAAAAGATGGTAGTTCTATTTTTAGTTCTTTGAGGACTCTCCGTACTGTTTTCCATAGAACTTACACTAATTTACTTTCCCATCAACAGTGTATATGAATTCCTTTATCTCTGCATCCTCATCAACCTCTATTATTTTTTGAATTTGACATCCACAAATGTCTCCAGACATTCTCAGATATCCCCTTGGGAGTAAAATCCATCCCAGTTAAAAAGCTCTGTTATGAAATGAGGTGTACTTACTCCAAGTTTTACATGGGGAATTTCACTGGTTTTTGGATTCTAGTAGCCCTGACGTGTACGCTGGGCACAACCAGATAAGAAAAACTGGGCAAAGTGTGCACTAAGAGATAGTAAGCACATTATTCTGGAAGATGCTTTTCATAACCAGAATAGACTTTATGAATTCTGTCAGTTGTAATAAGAATCGGACTGACATTTGGGGACAGTCAGTATAACGCACGCTATCCAAAAGGAGGTGGCATTGATTTATATAATTGAGAGCTTACGAGAAAACAAAGACAGGAAATAAAGAAAAAGAAAATCCCTGATAAGTATCTGATAGAACAAAGTGCAGAACGAAATGCAGCTAGCTTATCTAAAATTGGGCAAAATCATGTTCCAAATGAAAGCTCAGTAGATGGGAAGAGAGTATTTGAACATTTGAGGTGAAGAATGAGATTTACTGTTCCACAGATAAGAACACATTGATGAGAGCTGTCAGTTATTAGAGCTTATTAACATCAATGGGAACACCAGAAATGTGCTGCACAGAAAATTAAATTTAAGACTCATTGAAAATGGTGTTATATTTTCTGAACTGTTACATTGATTGATTAAAATTAGATTCTCCAACAAAATAAGAACTTTTAATATTCTGGGACTGAATATGACATGAATTTAGGTGGAAAATGTGTTTTAAAAAGATGTATTATTAACCTCAGAGATTCAGAATTAATGTCACCAACCCCAAAGAATGCAGTATAACGTTTGTCAGAAATGACCTCATAATAGGTGATTTTGTATTATCGTTTTAAATTTTGATAATAAATGGGCACATTTTACACCTTTTATAATAAAAGGGTATATGCAAAACCAGTTATTTTTATTCCAATGTTAATAAAATAGCAATAAGCCTCATTTCGTTTGAAGTGCCAACTTCCACTCCATATGAAATTTCTAAAAGTCTGGGAGATACGCACCATCTAGTTAAGAAGATTTTCATTCTGTAAAATTGTATAATGCAGTGAATCCTGTTCTTTTCTCATATACATTTATTTAATATTTATATTTGATGCAAGGAATCTATTATTTTCATTAAGCCACTCATAAACATAAGTGTTTTACTTCTTCTTGGGTACATTTTTAAAAATTGGTTACATTTTGAGATATTGATGCCGTGGTTAAAATATTCCAACTGAGTAACAGGATGGGTTTACAAGAAGTTTTTGCTCTACAAGGAAATAGGTCAATAAATTAAACTCCAGTCAATTATAGGATAAAAGGAAAAGTTAATTTATTATGCATTATTGCACACAGTGTTTGATGTATGTATGCAAATTGCTCCCAAATCCAGTTTGGTTGCAGTTGTGCTCCACATTTATGGTGGATGTAGTTTTGAATATGTGCAGAGAGAGCATATTCTGACCTCATTCATCAATGTGATGCAAATGTGTAGAAACAGCAAGGTCATTTTTGTATGATGAGAAAATGCCTGTTTAAAAGTAAACGCATCCACCCATCCATCCAAAGGTTGCAATTTCTCAATTCCCAATTCTAAATGTGTGTGTGTGTGTGTGTGTGTGTGTGTGTGAGAGAGAGAGAGAGAGAGAGAGAGAGAGAGAGAGAGAATCTAGTGCAATTTTCTTGTTCTACTTTGTTCCAGGCTTGACATTTTAGTGATTGAACCTAAAATACCTTGATTCTTACCCTCTAATTTTACAAATAAAATCTGGTTTGCTGTTACGGGTTGAACTGTGTTATGGATCGAATTGCGTTCCCCGAGAAGATACATTGAAATCCTAACGCCCAGCACCTCAGATTGTGATCTTATTTTGAAATAAGGTCTTTGCAGATGTAATTACAATGAGGTGATTCAAGTGGCCCTCATTCTGTATAACTGGTGTTGAAACCACCGTGAGAACACACAGACACTCACAAGGTGAAGATGGCCATCTCATGGTGGAAGCAGAGGTTGGCATGATGCAATTACAAAAAAGGGAATCCCAAGGATTGCTGGCAACCCCCTGAATTTAGAAGAGACAGGAAAGCATCCTCACCAAGAACCCTCAGAGGGAGCATGGCCAACATCATGATTTTGAACTTTTAGACTTCAGAACTTTGAGAGGGCATATTCCTGTTTCCTGAGACATAAGGCTTGTGATCCTTTTTGACAGTAACTCTAGGAAACTCATACACCAAGGCACAGAGTTCTTTATTTAAATTCATTTTTTTCATTTGACAATATTTATTTGACAAAAACTATATGGAAAGTGTCAAGTGTAACGACTGGATGTACATATACATTGTGTAACAATGATCACATTAATGAACATATAATAATCAAATTAATGAACATATCACTTACAGCCCATGTGGTACATAATGGATAGGCCCGAAGTTATACAGCCAGCTTGGGGCAGAGCTGGGTTTGAAGGACAGACTCCTCACCCAGCCACACTTGTCTTCCGGAATCACTTTCCCATAGTCATGAGGATTTTAGAGACTCCGCTGCTCCATGCCACTGCATCAACACCTTGTGGAGTGGGGGACCCATATTTCATTGCAGGTGTCTGAAGATCAACAGTGGGGTTTCCCTTCCCTCAACCGTAAAATGTGTGAGTTGGACCTATCTCCAGGGCCTTTCTAAGCTATGTGATTTGAGAACAATCATCATTATAATTAAGACTCTTGACTTGAATACTGCTCATTTTAAACCATGATCTCATCTCAGGATATGAGATGCTCTGTGTGTTTTCTAAATAAAATTCATTGCGACCTGGTTAAGTGTTGGATGTGAATTGGCAAGAGGGGGATTGCTAGTAGAAATGGTGTAATTTCAGACCCATTCACAAGTATTTACACACTGCAAGACATCTAGATCCTCAGAAGTCAGGTAGTATCCTAAAAGCACGGTGTGTCATTTATGGTAGACAATTGAAATTGCACTGAGATTAAACTTGGTGGTGGGGAGTACACTTCATAGTGTTCAGTTTTTGCTTTTACTGTATTCTATGTCTGACTCTCAGGAAATAGGAACTGCAACATTGGGTTTCTCCTATGTATTTTCAACTTCAAACTCGTGCATTGTAAACCATTAAGCAAATGATCAAACACTACATCTTTCCCAGCTCTTGTATGGACATAGAGTTTTGTTATTCATGACTTCTCTTTTCTTATCTGGGAAGAGATCTTTCTTAACCTTTAGAAATTGGATTAATGCAACCCTCTTTAACCTCACATTTGATGTGAATGTCAGAACTTTTTGAAACTTGGCTGTGCTTTTAGTACACTGATCACTGAGTGCCTGTTGCCTGGCAGGCACTGGGCTGCCCAGTGAGGGTAGGTGAGGAACAGACACCAGCTCCCTCCTGGAGTGTGTGCTCTGCTGGAGGATAAAGACACTTCTCAAGCAATAGCCTAAATGCATCTGACACCATGATTCTAATCATGGGGCTAGGATAATATGAGAATTCGTAGGAATGGGGATGCTGTCAGGGTTCATGAAAAGTCTTCCCAATGATGAGAGAACTGCAAGTTGGGAGGAGGTAGAAATAACGAAAGAAATGGTTGTAGAGATGAATACATTGTGGGATGATCGTGTTGCAGGGTGACATCTTTGAGTGGTAAAAGGGATAGAGTTTGAGCTCCTGCTGCAAACCCTCAGTGATGCGTTGTAATGGTAAGAATTGGCTCATGGTTTCCCGGTTTGCCTGATAGCTGCATCCACAAAACCATGGGTTCTGGGATTAATTCCCATCTATTTTATTGCTGAATTTCTCAGAATGAGTCTTCGGTACATGGTTACTGAAAGGAGGTGCTAAACCCAATGTCTTCATTGCTTTTGAAGCAGATGGTTCAGTGTAGTGTTTCTCAAACATAAGCATCAGAGTCTCCTAGAGGGCTTGTTAAAGGCAAGTTGCTGGGACCCATCCCAGGAGTTTCTGAGTCAGCAGATCTGAGATGGGACCCATAACTCCCCAGTTGAAGTTGCCATTACTGGTCTTGGGATTACCCTTTTAGAACTACTGCCTTAGGGTATTTCTAGGTTATATGTGCACACATGACCTGTTTGAGTTTTGAGCTCAACGTTCTGTTTTATTCTTTCCTGTTCAGAGGCCGGCATCCACAGCTCTGGGTCTCATCATTTGCTTTTTGTCATCCAGTTGTGCTCTACTGATTTATACGTTATCTTTATGTTTTCAGTTTCCCAGTCAATTCAAGCCAATGCATATTTATTGGGCATCTACCATGTGCTATGGACTGTGAGGGACTTAAAGATTAATAACAACAACCATAAAAACTCATTGATATGCTGGGCACTATTTATTTCCCTATGGCCTCCAAATGCTTGGCTCATAATTCAAAACACTACAGCAACGTGAAGGCAGCAGATTGTTTGTCACTTCAGGGATCCACAAGTATATGGCTTCTCAAACGAAGGTCTGGTAATTCCAGACTGCATGCAGCTATTCTTCCTTTAAAAACTGAGAAACCATGCATACAACATCTTTTCTTCTTCGTTTATACATTTGATAACTGTGTACTGACATCTTACTTTGAGAAGGTCATCATGCCAGATACCATCAGTGATAGAAACACAGATAAGATTCAACCTCTGATCCCAGGGAGAGCAGACTCTCAGTAAGGAAGACAAAATGATAAATGAAAATACCTATACTACAAGGCATGCACATCACACATTCCATAAGTGGGTAAAAACACAGACCTTGGCAGCACAGAATCTTGTTTTCCATTTGTGTCATTTTGGACACTGCATTGGTTATCTATTGCTGCATAAAATGCTCCTCTAAACCTTAGGTTAAAACTGCAAGCATTTGTCATCTCATGCATTTCTATACATCAGGGATTCAGGAGCAGTGTAGCTGGCCAGTTTTAGTTTAGAGTCTCTCATGATGTTGCGGTCAAGTTGTAGACTGGGCTTGCAGTTTTATGAGGGTGTTGGAGAATCTCACTTACGTGTCACTTGGCAGGAGGCTTCAGTTCTTGGCCACGTGGGCTTCTCCCTAGGGCTAGACAGGTGACATTAACAGCTGGCTTTTCTGAAAGTGAGGAGAGAAAGAGGGAGGCTGAAAGGGAGTCTAAGATGAAAGCCACACACTCTTAGAACTTGATCTTGGAGGTGACACCTTGTCACTTTGGCACTTGATTTGGAGGTGACACCTTGTCACTTTTGCTACATGCTATTGGTTGTTCAAATCAAATCTGGCACCATGTGGATAAGGATTGCAGGAAGGTGTTAATAGCAGGTGTCAATTGGCCATCTTGGAAGCTAGACTATCACCAGAAGCTCTTCCAAAGGAGGTGGCTTATGAGCTGCATAGAATTTTGTCGTAAGGACAAAGGAGAAAGTGTGAACAAATACATAGGTACAGCAAGTGTTGAGGAATAGGGTGTGTTGTGTTGAGTGTTGTCTCAAGGGCATGTTGAGTTTGAGTTTGGGTGATGAAATTGAAATCAGATCATTTCAGGTGGTGCAACTCGATGGTAAGCCTTATAGATGTTATTCTGTAGGCAATGGGGCAATCATATTAGGACTTTTGCAGAATTATTTAAGGAATATCAGTTTCATGATAGTAGAGGTAGTGATAGAAGACAGAACGTCAGTAATGCAAGTTGAGATCTACTTACAGATTCAACTGTGGTAGAGATTGAGGAAATGGGGAAGGCATAAGGCTCTGCAGAGGCATTGGAAGGATGATACTGATAGAACCTTGCAAACTATTGGAGAGAGGCCAAGACAATGAATAACCATACAAGGTTGCGTTATGGGTGGAGTTGTCCAGTTAAGAAAAGGGAGAGAGTTCAGAGGTAGGTGAAGGTCAGTATTATTAGTATTATTAGATGCAGTATTATTAGATGCTTGTCAAAAAAAAAAAAAAAAAAA
>NW_016816960.1:3029180-3044138 GCF_001698545.2 Rhinopithecus bieti
AAAAAAAAAAAAAAAAAAAAGGAGTAAATTAAGCTTGTAAAACACTTTAAAACAGGTATATAGAAAGTGTTGAAGGCGGTCCTGACATTACTTATCTTTTGCCCATCCTTGTCTTTCTCCTTCATAGTCTAAAATGTTTTACAAAGGACTGTTTCTCATGACACTGAGAATGAACCCCAAATTCCTTTCACTGACCTATTCCACTTTTATACAGTAAGCCTCTTACTCACTTCTCCAGCTTCATCCCAGGCCATTGTCTTCTCACTGCACTGCTGTCCCAGTCCTCTTTCGGTTTTGTGTTCTAACTGAGCGCGTACAGTGTTAGGACATTTTTGTGTGCCACTTCCTCTGGCCAGAACACCCTGTCCTGTTCCCATTTAAAGTGGGTTCCACCCTCGGTTGTGTTCTTATTCAACCCATTATTTACTTTCTTCTCTGAGCTCACCTGATCTTGAAGGCTTTTTTATTCTTTGTCTACTTATGGATATGTGTGGCGGATCCAGGGAGTTAGTGAATTTTTCTCTGCATTCTGTAAACATGTGTATTGCATGAATCTGGAATAGGTCAGCACTCACTGGGTATTTATTAAAGAAATGAGTAGTTGTAAGACACTGTAGATTTTCACTGGATGAATGAGAAAATCAAATGTTGCCTGGTAAAAACAAGTGTTAAGTCAGCCATCACAGTTTTCTGAGACATGCAGCCAAGCCAGAGAGACTCTGAGGGAAGGCCGTCTTTCATTGTATAATCAACCCACTGTAGAGGAAAGTTCCTCTCTCACCTAAGGGAACATGGATCTTCCTTGATTGTTTACTTTGGTATTTCTAAATTAGCACGATTTACCAAAAATGTTTGGGTCACTCAGTACATGCATGTGATTTATTTCTAAATGGCTATCTTTAAAAAAATCTTCCTCATCTGTATTAATGTCCCTAGAGTTTTTAGATTTTTTTGCCTGTATTTCATTAAAGATGATGTCATAGAAAATTTTTGTCAAATTTCTCATTCTGGTCTGTGCCTGGAATATTGAGAGTGATGCAGTCTAAGAAAGTTCAGGATTTTGAAGTTTAATCATTTACATTCTAACACTAAAGCTATAAATCTGCTGTGCAGTGTTGCTTACTTTTACTGCTCACTGGATGGATAAGTCTATGTGCTTTTTAAATTTCTTATAAAGATTTGGGTCAAAACTAGCAGTGTGGTCAATAAATTAATTTCTTGAGAGTTTGTCAGAATTGTGGGATGATTTGGGAGGAGCAGAATTGTGTAAAATCAATCGTCTATTTTTAAACTTCATATTCTAAAATTCTAAACAGAAAGTTTTTTATTCATTAATATTTTCTTGATTTCATAATGCTAAAAATTAAGTAAGATGAATGTTGTGTTAAGAAATGGGAGCAAATCCAAGACAAAGAATCAGATGATTTATTAAATTTGCAACTTAAAAAAAAAACACAGTTTGAAAGATTGCTCTGTTTGAGGAAAGGACATAAAATTTTGTTGAGATAACTTAGGGTATAAATCAAGGTCATTTATGTTCATTTGAACATTCATACTCACATCTGGAAATATCCAGAATGACTACACTAAATCCTGCAGGTAAATTCTTTTCTCAGCTGAGCATGCCATATTGTTGTAGTTAATCAAGAAATCTACCAAAATTAAATTTGTCCTCCTACTTTTTAGTTTAGAAATTTAGGGGATCACTGGGACTCAAAAGAAAATTCAATAAATAATGGACCATCCTAGGGGTACTTCTTTTAACTTAAAATCCCTCTGAGATATCCTCAGGTTTTAAAATAGCTTTTATTTTCCTATTTTTGTGTGTGTTTGTGTAGGCCTACATGTTCATATTAGTCATCAGTGTTGTCAGAACCTTGGCTAGAGTCATAGTCCAGACCTCTTGAGGTCACTGGGGGGTCGGCTACAGTTTCCACCTCTTGCTTTTCATGGGCCCCACTCTGAGAAAGATGCTTCTTCTCTCTCTCCTCTTTCAAGGTCATCTTTGAGGACATCTTCTGAAGGTTTTTCTGAGATGCTGCCTCTTCTGAGCACAACACTGTCTATTCTTGTATCACCAGTATAGGAGCTCATGCAATTTATAAGTACTTGGCTTAATGATGCGCTCCCTGAAAGACCTTGAGGAGAGGGATCAGGTGGCATTCATCTTTAGGATCCCTTCCCTGTCCTCATAGCACATTCATGGTCCATGTTCAGCAAACTTTTGTACAATGACATGACTTAGGGTTTCTAGACAATCTGTATTGTAATTTATGTTGATACAAAGGGGTAATGTTAGCATCAAATGAGAAGTCAGAGTTCTATCAATGCCATCTTGATGAAAATATTTATATCATTATATCTTATGTCCTAGGTTTCTTCTTGACTGACTACCCAGGGCGAGTTGGAATGGCTATGTGCCTCTCTCTGAATCCCCAAATCTTTAATTGTAATGATGAACTTACATAGAGAGGCTTATTTGAAACGTCATTATAGTGTGGATGATAACCTTCTTAGTTTCCACATCTGATATTCCTCCAAAGGTGTGTATGTTTTGACTAATGTATTCTCTTTATGCTAAGCTTTCTTTAAAGTGATATGAGTGCTCCATAATGTTGTTATTTTTTGTTTGTTTGTTTTTTTGAGACAGGGCTTCATTCTGTTACCCAGGGTGGAGTGCAGTGGCGTAACCACAGCTCACTGCAGCCTCTGCTCCAGGACTCAAGCAATCCTCCCACCTTAGCCTCCGGAGTCGCTGGGACTACAGGCATGCACCACCACACCTGGCTAATTTTTGTATGTTTTGTAGAGACAGAGTTTCGCCATATTGCCCAGGCTGGTCTTAAACTCCTGAGCTGAAGGAATCCTTCCTCTTCAGCTTCCCAAAGTGCTGGGATTACAGGCATGAGCCACCACACCCGGTCCCATAACTGTTAGTTTAATTAGCACCTTTCTGCTTTAATTCATGTTGACTATCGAGAAAATCTATCCCCCCGTATAATTAGTGTTTTAAAAGATACTTTTAGATAGTGATCAAAACTTATTTATTAAGTAGAATGTAAATTATTACAAATGATATGAATACCATAGGTTGTAGTTTTTATATGACAACTTAGATTATAAAATGCAATTCTAGCCAGGCACATTGGCTCATGCCTGTAATCCCAGCACTTTGGGAGGCCCGACAGGAGCCAATTGCTTGCTTCCAGGAGTTCAAGAGCAACTGGGGCAACATAGTGAGACTTCGTCTCTATAAAAAATACAAAAAAAAAAAAAAAAATAGTTGAGCATGCTGGTGCATGCCTGTAGTCCCAGCTATTCAGGAGGCTGAGGTGGGAGGATTGCTTGAGCTGAGGAGGTTGAGGCTGCAGTGATCCAAGGTTGCACCATTGCACTCCAGTCTAGGCAACAGATAAATTTGAGTACAAATGGCTGATCATCTTCATATTAATATGAAATTGCATTTTTTGATACAGGATCTTATTCTGTCTTGTGGCCTTCTGTAATAGGTTATCTTGTCCAAATTCTGGAGTAAAGCCCAGAAGAATTTTAATCTAGATAATTTATTCTTTAACCTTTGAAATACTGTATCAGCTACATGACAATGGCTTATAACTGAGCTCTAAATAAATGAAATAACTTTTGCAAGAGTGAATCATGTCACTGAGAACCAAGGGGAAACATGAAGAAGTGATGATGATGATTATTATTATTATTATTATTATTTTTTTTTTTTAGAACGGAGTTTCGCTGTTGTTGCCCAGGCTGGAGGGCAATGGCCTATCTCGGCTAACCACAGCCTCCGCCTCCTGGGTTCAAGCGATTCTCCTGCTTCAGCCTTCCAAGTAGCTGGGATTACAGGCATGCACCACCACACCTGGCTAATTTTTGTATTTTAGTAGAGACAGGGTTTCTCCCTGTTGGTCAAGCTGGTCTCGATCTCCTGACCTCAGGTGATCTGCCCGCCTCGGCCTCCCAAAGTGCTGGGATTATAGGCATGAGCCACCGAGCCCGACCTGAAGTGATGATTTGAACAGTGTGTTAACGGTCTGCATTCTGCCTTGCACCCAAATGGCATCACCTATGGGAGTGATAAAAGCCCCTGCCTTTCTCTCCCTCCTCAATCCTTGGGATTTCCAACAACAACAAAAGAGAAGCCAGGAAGAATGCTGTGTTGTGAGTACCCCAGGAAGGGTTTTCCTTTATGAAGAGGCAAACCTAGTTAGGAAATACATAACCATGGACTGCAGGAAAGATAGTTGAGTCTGCATGGAGGATAGTGACCAGGGACCCATAAGAGGAGCGGTAGTGACTGAGGCCTGCAGGATGCATGGAAACATCCTTGACACCGAGGGCAGCAACTGTGAACACACTCCTCCTACTTCTCCTAGGCAGAGCTAGGATGGATGAACAGAGTTCTTTTCAGGGAGACTCACTAGGTAGATGACTACACATGAAACACTTTTTTTTTTTTTTTCCGCCTCCTGGGTTCAAGCGATTCTCCTGCCTCAGCCTCCCAAGTAGCTGGGATTACAGGCATGCACCACCACACCTGGCTAATTTTTGTATTTTTAGTAGAGACAGGGTTTCTCCCTGTTGGTCAAGCTGGTCTCGATCTCCTGACCTCAGGTGATCTGCCCGCCTCGGCCTCCCAAAGTGCTGGGATTATAGGCATGAGCCACCGAGCCCGACCTGAAGTGATGATTTGAACAGTGTGTTAACGGTCTGCATTCTGCCTTGCACCCAAATGGCATCACCTATGGGAGTGATAAAAAGCCCCTGCCTTTCTCTCCCTCCTCAATCCTTGGGATTTCCAACAACAACAAAAGAGAAGCCAGGAAGAATGCTGTGTTGTGAGTACCCCCAGGAAGGGTTTTCCTTTATGAAGAGGCAAACCTAGTTAGGAAATACATAACCATGGACTGCAGGAAAGATAGTTGAGTCTGCATGGAGGATAGTGACCAGGGACCCATAAGAGGAGCGGTAGTGACTGAGGCCTGCAGGATGCATGGAAACATTCTTGACACCGAGGGCAGCAACTGTGAACACACTCCTCCTACTTCTCCTAGGCAGAGCTAGGATGGATGAACAGAGTTCTTTTCAGGGAGACTCACTAGGTAGATGACTACACATGAAACACTTTTTTTTTTTTTTTTTTTTTTTGAGACAGAGTCTCACTCTGTTGCCCAGGCTGGAGTACAGTGGCACCATCTCTGCTCACTGCAAGCTCCGCCTCCCAGGTTCATGCCATTCTCCTGCCTCAGCCTCCAGAGCAGCTGGGACTACAGGCGTCCGCCACCACACCCGGCTAATTTTTTGTATATTTAGTAGAGACGGGGTTTCACCATTTTAGCCAGGATGGTCTCGATCTCCTGACCTTGTGATCCACCTGCCTCGGCCTCCCAAAGTGCTGAGATTACAGGCATGAGCCACCGCACCCGGCGAAACACTTTCAATGGGAATATTTTGTTCCATCAGATTTTAGCAATATCACATTTGAAAATAGGGGAAGCACACACAGATACAATTAGTTTCACCGCTTCACTTATGTATCTAAACAAACCTGTAAACAAAACCAAGCAAACCAAGAAACAAATAAAACCTCAAATCTAATATAATAATAATAGGCTGGGGGCAGTGGCTCATGACTATTATTAATCTCAGCACTCTGGTAGGCTAATACAGAAGAATTGCTTGAGCCCAGAGTTCGAGACCAGCCTGGGCAACACAGTGACATCCTATCTCTATAAAGATTATTTTAAAAATTAGCCAGGTTTAGAGGCATCCACCTGTAGTCCCAGGTACTTGGGAGGCTGAGGCAGCGGGATCACTTGAGCCTAGGAATTTGAGATTACAGCTAGCTATGATCATGCCATTGTATTCCAGCCTGGGTAAAAGAGCAAGGTCTGTCACCAAAGTAAATAAATAAGTAAAATAATAATAATAATTTTTACCCTATCACAAAAAATACAGCCAGTCAGATACAGTGCACACTAATTATTGTAAAAATTTTCTGAAATACACATACATCATTAACTTGATAACTGTAAATTTAACACTGATTGGTGGGTGTGAACAAAGGTATGATCAAGTAAAATAAATATATAGGCAATTTCACAGTCTTAATAATACAATTTCAAGAGCTAATATTGAGCATTTACTGTATGCACACTCATGCATTATGGGACTGTCTTTGGCGCTAATATCACAAAACTTTATTGTTTTACACTGGTAATTTTGTCACTGATGAAAACTGTTTCAGCTATAGATCCCCACCAGTGCGGAGATTTTGGGATGTGGGAGAAAAATGATGGTCTCGACCCCCACCTGAGCCATTGTCCCGTGGTGGGTGAAAGCCAAACAACGCAGCTTGAGTTCTGCCTCCGCTTTTACAGCTCTGTGGTGTTGGGCAAGTTAGCTAATATGTCCCTGCATTAGTGTTCTCAACTAATGGGGATAAAGCTCACATATACCTTATATGTTTTTGGAGACAATTAAGAGTTAGTATACGTAAAGAATTCAACAAGTTAGTTGCTGATCCACTATGTACATATTAGCTATTATAACTTATTCGGACAAACAGCTAATGCACGTGGAGCTTAATACCTAGGTGACCGGTTGATAGGTGCAGCAAACCACCATGGCACACGTTTACCTATGTAAGCAACCTGCACATTCTGGACATGTAAATAAAAATAAAAAATAAAAAAAACTATTATTATTACTATTATTAGAATTGTTTAGATGAAGAGGTAGCTTGATATTTTGGAAAAATGCATGGTCTTTGGAGTCAAGATAGGTCTTACTCCCTGCTTCAGTGAGCTGCGTTACTTAACACATGGATATCAATTTTTTCCCAATATAAAATAAGATGTCATAATAACTCCTGCCCTTGGCTGTAGAAGGGTCAGTGAAGATGAATGTAATGATGATTGTTGTTAAACATAAAGTCATTTTTACAAATACAGTTTCATCAACAATATTTATAACACCTATTAATAACAAAATGTGCTAGGTGTTATGAGAAATCAAAAACATAGTTAAAATATGATCTTGTCTTCCTGCAATTTAATAATGTGCTGGCTCATTAGCTGTGAAACCCAAAGGCCTTATCTACTTTGTATTAATATTTTTTCAAGCGTGGAAATAAGCCCAGAAGGGTATTGCGTGATGTCTCCTCTTCTTCCCTTACCGTCTTTCCTATAGAGGCAAAATCCTCAGTGTGAAAGGCCACGTAGTACTCTGTTAGATATCTTGCAGGTGTTACTTATCAATGGTTCTTGCTTAAAAGTAAAATGAGAAGTGTCGCATGAGACTCATCCTATAAACAGAGCATTCCAGGTGAGATGGCAAGAAAAACTCCAAACAGTCCTGAGATGATAACTGATCCAGTGGAGATGATTTATCTATTCAGTTGATGCAAACATAATTGCGGTTTATACCCTTGAATGTAAGACAAAAACCGCAATTACGTTTGCACCAACCTAATATATACATATGTCTTTTGGAGACAAGGTCTTGCTCTGTCGCCCAGGCTGGAGTGCAGTGGTGCGACCATAGCTCACTGCAGCCTCAACCTCCCAGGCTCAAGTGATCCTCCCATCTCAGCCTCCTGAGTCCGCTGGGACCATAGACACATGCCGCCACACCCAGCTGATTTTGAGATAAGTCTTCTTGCCGTAGAGTCAATGGCAGTGTTGTTCTGACCTTCTGCCACAGCAAAACATCCCTGCAGGTTGAGGATTAGTTCTTGCAAATAAGTGATTTCTAAATTATTGATTGGTTCTTTTCACACATTTTGCAGATTTCTTTTATTAAACAAGTTATATCTAATAGGAAAATACACTGAGTTGATGATCTCCAATAAAACTTTAATGCCACCCAGATGAATGCCAACCAGATTATGAGTTGCCCATTGGAAGCCTCAAGGAGCCTTCACTGATTTTGTATTCTCAAATTGCATGTGTGTGCTAAAATGATTGCATAGAGATTCCACATGAAGCCATGCATGTGTGTAGGTGCTCCCACTAGACTAATTCCTTGACTTATTAGGGAACAAGTTAAGAATTACTTCATGTCATGACCAGCTAGTTCTTGTAACTACCGATAAGAAAGCTCATAAGGAATGTCTGATTCTGAAACAATATCATCTCTTTTACTGATGGAGAGTGGTATGTTTTTCTTTTTTCTATTTTTTTAAATAGGGAATGGTGTGCTGAGATGAAAAAAAAATCAAGTAGGTTTCCAGGGAGGCATTTTTAAAGGCACCATCTCAGAAGGATGAGGCAATGGTAGGTATCAGGAATAGTTACTGGCGAGTCCAGCATGGCAGTCAATGACTGTGTTCTGAACTGCACCGTTGGACTGGAGAACCAGTGTGTGGCCAGGCTGTGGGCTCGGGCAGTTGTTCAAAACCCTGAACCTGGAGCTCAGACCAGAGGGCTGCCTGGGAGGCTCACTGTCATTCATTGTAACCCTAAAAACCTCATCTTTCCTTGAGCCTGAGTGTTCCTATCTGATCAGAGCTTAGATGCAAGATTGGGAAGGAAGGTGATGGAGTTGGGGTCTGCCTGGAGGACAGCCCAGGTGAGTCATGGCTGGGTGGGCTGTAGGTCCATTCTCACCGCCTCATTTTTCTAAGGGGAAACAGATCCACAAGGGAGGGGCAGCTGCAGATCATTGGCCACACTTATGGGAAACCTGTGCTGCTGTTACACAGGCCCCTTCATTCTGTTTGCATGCTCTCCTTGTAACCCCTGGGCCTACCAGGACGCCAGGGTGTCTGTTGGAAGAGGCATCCAAGAAGGATCTTTAGGCTGCAGGATGGAAGCACACGCCACAGCATGAACTTAGGTAGATGGTTTATTCATTACCTTTTAATATCTTCCTCTTTCTTTGCTGTCAAACATGGGTAATAAAATACCTAACCTGTCACGTTATAAGAAGTAATTGAGGCCAGGCACAATGGCTCACGCCTGTAATCCCAACATGTTAGGAGGCTGAGGAGGGAGAATTACTTGGGTTCAGGAGTTCGAGACCAGCCTGGGCCACACAGTGAGACTTCATCTCTACAAAAAATTTAAAAATTAGCCAGACATGGTGATGCACACCTGTAGTCCCAGCTACTTGGGAGGCTGAGGTGGGAGGATCGCTTGAACTCAGGAGTTTGAGACTGTAGTGAGCTGTGATTGTTCCACTGTACTCCAGCCTGGCCAACAAAGAGTAACCCACCGTAAAAAAAAAAAAAAAAAAAAAAAAAAAATTGGGTGAAAACAATGTCTATGAAACGCTCAGTGCCTGGTGATGTCTAAGGAATGCCCAAACTTTCTAGGTAAGGGGTAGGGGATGCATGGGGTGAGAGTCCCGTCGTATGAGCATGAATGGCAACTCATCACTATTGCTGAAAGTGCCTGATCCAGAATTAAAATATTTCAACGGAAAATTCAGAGGAAACTTTAGAATGCTGAAAAATGCCATATCAGTCAGTCTTACTGGTTAATTGGCTTTTCTGAAGTACATACACACTTATTTTTTTTTTTTTTTTTTTTTTTTGAGATGGAGTCTCACTCTTTCATCCAGGCCGTAGTGCAGTGGCATAATTTCAGCTCACTGCAACCTCTGCCTCCCAGGTTCAAGTGATTCTCCTGCCTCAGCCTCCCAAGTAGCTGAGATTACAGGCACCCACCACAACACTCAGCTAGTTTTTGTATTTTTAGTAGGGACGAGGTTTTACCATGTTGGCCAGGCTGGTCTTGAACTCCTGACCTCAAGTGATCCACCTGCTTTGGCCTCCAAAAGTGCTGGGATTACAGGCGTGAGCCACTGTGCCCAGCACACACTTCACTTTGGATCAAGCCCTTTAGAGCGTCTGAGCTTCTTTTCTAGTCCCTTACTGCACCCAGGCAATCCCAAGCCTGGTGCCTTCCTACCTCCAGCCTTTGATTTATGCTATTCTGTCTGCCTGTGTGCAACATTTCCTTTCCCTCCTTACTGAAATTCTACCCATCCTGTGTTGCATGAGTTGATGAATAATTTTGAAAAAATAATTATTGGTAATCATTAATCTCTACTGACTTATTTCATTGATGCATTTTTCAGCCTGGTTAAACCAAGTCTAGCAGTGCTTTTGGATTACTTTGGTGGTGAAAATTGTTTACTTTAAAAAAAAAAATTGAAACAAACAAAAGTAGAAAGCAGTGGTTTCTAGCTCATTTGGAGTGTCCAAAGTGACATGCTTGGAAATTTGCGATTTTTAAATAATTGTCTGTTCCTCCTCATGGCCACAGTTCGGGGTACATCTCATAAAGTAGAAAAACACAAATGAAGGTCAGCTCTCTGACTCACTGTATGTAAACCTCTCAGAAATTCACCCTTGGCTGCACTGCTCACCAGAAGTCCATTTTCTTCTAGAATAAACATTTGCAATGATCAAAAAGTCCATCTTGGACCATCTGAATGACCCCAGCATCTCATTTTACCCTTTTTGTTTGTAGCTCCTGCAGAGTGGGTGTTCAAAATATCAGACAGGTGCTACTAGTACAGGCAGAGGNGTAGTAACAGGTCTGGCATCAGGCTCAGAGCTATAGACGACTCAAATCTTATAATATGATAGACTTACTTTATGAAACCCAAAGGTAACATTATATAAAGTACACAATCATGAGAAGGAAATGAGAACTTCTGAACCTAGGACTTTTTTTTTTACTGTTTTACCATATGCACTTAGGTTCAATCTACATTTGAAACCACTGGGCATTATCAGCATGTCTCTGCAAGAGTCAGCTACTGCTTTTGCTGAATTGGTGGCTGCATTTTCTCTTAAGGGGGAATGCTTTGGAGTGTGTTTTCCTGATAATTTGGAGTGGTCTTTGCTGAATGGTGATCCTAGGTTGGAATTTCCTACATTGTACACCAAGAATCAGTTGGCTGGATGAAAAACAAGGGACAAAGGGTTTTTCCTTTCCCAGTATTCTCAAAATTCTCAGTAAGAACTGAAGGTATGATGACTCTTCAGTGACGTCGGTTGTACTTGAGGAGGGGTGCAGGATTTCGTGGAAACACCCCTAAGCCTGATAGTGAGGACATCTATGCTGTAATCCAGGTCTGCTGCTAATTAGTTGTTTGCAATTACTAGGTTTTTGGTATGTTTAAAGACTGCAGAGACATGCATTCATTCCTTTTCACTATGAAGAATGTGTGAATGTAAATTAAGAACCATAGCTAGCTCAGAAGTACAAATAATTCGTGAAGCTTATTTAATACTTGAAAATTTCAATTTATGCCAGTTCATTCAATTTTTCTATATACAGTTGACTGAACACTTTCTGGTTTTGTAATCCCTGTTAAGGAGAATTCTTTGCAATGGATTTTCATGATAGTCTGGATAGTCTTAGTGATCTTATGTTAGAATTTATTTTATTGCCAGTATGACTTAGTCCAATTCAAAACTGATGATCAAGAAAAATTCCTTTCATGGCATTCCTGAAAACATAATTTTTAAGTCAAAGGATGAAGGGGTGAACTAGGAAATTGGAAAGTCAGTATTATATGCAATTGAATTTGTGAGTATGTTGAAGATTCTGATGATCAGGGTAATTCTAGGGGCCTGTAAGTTCGAACATTGAGATTGTTGATACTAAGTTCTGAACACATATTACTCAGATGAATCTTACATTAAACATTTTGTGATTTCAAAGGACTTAAAGTAGTTATGCAAATCGGTGTGGTGCAGCAACTACAGTATAACCTTCAGATGTTAGGGAATCAACGACTGGAAAAAAAAGAGGACAGTATTTGAATGTTATTACAAAGACACCTATGATTCTTGAAGGTGATTTCAAAGGCAGACAATGGGGTAAATTGTGATTGAAATACACACTCAATCTCTATGATATGCTCCTTCCACTTAGAAAGTGGGATGAAAGCTCATCAATTGAAGAGTAATTGCTAAAAGATTTCTCCTCTATCTAGCTTTGGAGTATGTAGGAGTTAATCAGGGTATTTTGTCTGCTCAGAAATCAAAAGAGATGAACTGAGTTATGCAGACATGGGGAAAATAAAGTTTAGTTTAATATTTAGCTTTTAAAATTAGTACTCGATGGGCATTTAAAAAAGTGTACAATTATCAAAACTTCAATATCTAATCCTTTTATGTAAACTATGGTGGATACATGGAAACACCAGGAGATGGGTGCTGGTTCTTGTTAACTTTTCTTTCTCTGTCAGCCACAAGAGTGCCTGTCCCATAGCAGTAAACTAATAAATATTTGCTAAATTAAGAAGTGGGAAGGGCGTTGTAGGTTATTGATCAAATAAAAATAAATATATTTTGTTGTTTATTCAAAAATTTCCCTGACTTAATTTTTTAAAAATGTAACTAAAACTCATCTGTGTTTGTTTTGCCTCGAGTAAAAGATTATTTTATGTCAATTACCTTTTCATGCTGAGGCAACAGTTTCCCAGTTTCCCTGTTCTGCTAAACTAATTTCCTGATTCCTCTTTCACCAGGGACCATTCCCCTCCAAAATCCTACAAGGTGGGTCCATGACATCTGCTAGAGAAAAAGAGGGACATGTTGGAGCGATAGGATTCCCGTGGGCACTGACATACTGGCCTCTGAGGGTAGGAAGACTAATGCTTAGTACAGGAAAGAAGGGAAAGAAGGCCTTGGCGAGGACTGTTTTAACTTAGCATTTCTCATAAGCTCCTTCAGTGGAGACTTCGCCGGAAACCTTTGCCCACCTTCTAATGGCATTTCCTGCCTGTGGGGCTCCACGCGGGACGTCACATCCGGTGATGCGTAGGGCATCGGGTGCGGAAATGTGTGCGTGCCTCCTGGCGCGTGCGAGTACGTGCGCGTGCGAGTACGTGCGCGTGCGTGCATTTACTGTGCGTTAGTACGTTGATTGACGTGTGAGTATATTTTCTTCCTTTTAACGATGTTCCGCTACGGAATGACTGAAGTCTTTCAGGGCTGAAAGTTATGTTAGTTTTAGCTTGAATACGCTCAAATACGTATTTAATGCAGCAAACCTTTGAAATAGTTCGGAAAGCCATTCTTTTCCCCATTCTTATTTCTTTGGTTACTGGCTTTGAATAGCAAACATTATTTTTCTATACTAAGAAATTTGAAAAGAAATTTTTAAGCCACTCTGACTAAAGACGGTGGAGTTAGAGTTGATATTTCCTTTAAATTTGTAGAGAAAACAGATTTTCATATATTTTTATAGAGACAAAATACTGATGAAGGTGATATACAGTTAACTTATGATTTTTCTAAGATTTAATTAGATGGCAAATTTACAGTAATTATTAATATGTTCACTGCTTTTATTAAAAACCATCAATTCTGAATCCGCAATGACACAATCGGTGAGTACGTTTTATGTCTTGTATCTGTATTTTTGCAGTGTTAAAATGTCAAGAGAAAAACGAAGACTTTTAATATGATTTTTAAGGAACATTTTCATTAAGTGGTGGTTTCTGATGCATGTATTTGCCCATATACTTTTGTATTAGGGATTCTATGAATGCATGCACTACAACTCTTAAACACAGAGCAGGTTTAAAGCCTGTCATCTGGGATGTATGGATGAATGGGGCCTGGGAACACCCTTGAATTTTACATGTAAAATTTATGTGCACCAGGGAAAGATTCAGTGGCCTTCAACAACACAAGAAGCTGCAGCTGGCTCACATGGGTTTTCATTGGTGGCCTCTAGCTGCTCAAGTGATGGATTCTGGCTGCTGGTTGATCTCTCTTAGGGCTAAGGTTCATTATTGCACAGACTGATCTTGGAGAAACATCTTGACTGTTTTTTTTAACACTCCAATCCATTTGTTTCATGATCTAGAAGAAGGGAATGCTTGATTAAGTGCAAACAATTATTGCGATTTTATTCCGCTTCACTAAACTTTTAATGAAGTGCATTTTGTACAGTTAAAACCAGGGGTTCCTGGATTTTTTTTTTTTCGTGGGAATTTTGAGAGAAGTAATTCTGACTCAGTATGCTTCCTTGGAGTGGATAATTAATATCAATGGGGAATGGAGTTGTTTTGTCTTTCTCTGGCATGTTGTTCTCTGCCACACCTGGCATGCTGTGGACCTGTAGTAAGTATTAACTAAATATATTTTAGACACAGATGATTAAGGATCTTTTGCTGAAAACGTTCTCTTAATATATCTTTTATACTTCCATTTCCACAGTGACTGCTGAAAACATGATTTTCAATTGTGTTTCTAAGTCTTGGTCGATTTAAGTGTGACATGGGGTGATGGGGAAATAGCAGTTAGGACTAAAGCAAGGTAGAAGGTAACATGATCCATGTAAATTGTGATCAGTGCAAAGGCCTGGAACAGCGGTCACTCTTTCCTGTCCATGAACTTTTGTGCTGTTCCTCTTTGTACACAGTTTAAAATATAAATAAGGAAATGTCATGCTGCCAAGTATGTATCACAGTGCAGGCCACGTAGAAGATGCTTTATATGTGTTGGATGCAGGCCAGTGTTCTCAACTCAGCAGTTTCAGGGGAAGTGAAACAAGCCCTCGCTGGAAACCAGTAGACATAAGGTCTAAGTCCTGGCTGAGCAGTCCAAATGGGTTCCCTAACCTTTTGCCCATCCCCTCAGCTAAGAAGGGCAGGCAGTGCCCCAGGGCAATGCTGGTTTTGTCCAGCTCTCAGAAGGCGCCATTCTTTGCCTATGCTCTCCTGCGTATTGGTGCAAAGCCCACCAACTTCTTGAGTGGAGTTCCTTCACATTCTGTGGAAAACCTGTGGTGCTTTAACATTGGATGGGAAGACTAAGTTATTTTGGGTTCTGGGCTATGTTTTGGTAAAGGAAGCATTCTGTTTTCACCAGGGTATGAGTAGGGATCATTTTCCTTCTTGAGTTTTGCAAACCTGGGTGGAGAAGAAAACCAGTGCGATGTCTTATGGGGTTTTTTTTTTTTTTTTTTT
>NW_016816960.1:3047519-3062120 GCF_001698545.2 Rhinopithecus bieti
TGCAGTGCCCCACTGCTATGGTTTGAATATCCCCTCCAAAACATATGTTGACACTTAATTCTCAGTGTGGCAGTATTAAGAGGTGGGCCTTTAAGAGGTGATTGGATCAAGGATTAATGGATTAATGTGTAACAGGATTAATTGGTTAAGAAGAAGAAGAGAGACCTGAGGTAGCACTGAGCCCTCTGGCTATGTGATAACGTGGGCCACCTCAGGAATCAGCAGAGAGTACCTATTAGCAAGAACCTTCTCACCAGATGCAGCCTCTTGACCTTGGACTTCTCAGTCCCCAGAACTTTAAGAAATAAATTCCTTTTCTTTATAAATTACTCAGTTTCAGATGTTCTCTTATAAGCAGCGGGAAACAGGACTACTAAGACACACAGTCAAAAATTATTTATTAGATTAATGATATTACCATAAAATCAGAGTAGTTAAATCTATGTTTAGAGATAGTTTCACTCCTTTTTAGTCTATCACTTTTAAATCTATGTATTCATGTTGGTTCCATGGTGTGAACGTCTGTGTGCATAGGTACAATTATAGTGTAATAGATTACTAAAGTAGTCATGAAACACTTGAGGGTTCTTTGTACCACCGCTAAAATCTATTCACATCCACACACACTTGTCAAAAGAGGTAGAGAATTTCAGATGCCCTAAACTATCCTCATTCCCCACAGGCCTACCCTCATATTTCTGATAGCGGCTGATATACCAGGGAGACTGAAAATTAAGTTCCATCCTAAGCACAGAGACTTAGAGTTGCTGTCATTTAGAGTGAGAGAGAAGCAAGATATTGGTGCCTCCGAATGCAATATTGTTTTTCCCCAAAGAATGTTTTATCTTCACTTTACTTAAAGAAAAAAGCAGGGCAGGACGGTGGAAATGAACTGATAACCTTGTCTGTGGATATAACTCTGCTCCAGGGAAGATATTAAAGGGTAATACTTTGAAAATAACATCAAGAAATGAAAGTTAACATAAAAAAAAAAGCTGTCAGTACTTTAGGCCTTCCAGAGTCCTGTGGAGAGTGGCTTAACTGGAGTTTATGGCAACTCCGAGACATTTTTTTGTTAGTACAGTTCTGCCACTACTGTCTACGTTTATAAACAATGAACAGATGCATTCGTTGCTAGTTACCTAGAATCAACTCTCATACCCAGCATTACACTTGAACGTTGAATGTTGTGTTAGTCTGTTCTTGCATTGCTATAAGAAAATACCTGAGGCTGGGTAATTTATAAAGGAAAGAGGTTTAATTGGTTCATGGTTCTGTAGGATGTACAGGAAGCATGGTGGCTTTTGCTTCTGTAGAGTCCTCAGGGAACTTAGAATCTTGGCAGAAGGTAAAGGGGGAGCGAGCTTTCTCACATGGCTGGAGCAGGAGGAAGAGAGAGAGAGGGGCAAGGTGCTGCACACTTTTAAACAAACAGATCTCATGAGAACTCATTCACTATACGGTACCAAGGGGGCCGATGCTAAACCGTTCATGAGAACTCCGTCCCCATCATCCAATCTCCTCCCAGCAGGCCCCACCTCCATCACTGGGAATTACAGTTCAACATGAGATTTGGATAGGGACACATTTTCATGTTAATTTGTGTTTTGGTATAGTTTCATAGGAAAGATTTAGGTTGGTGTTCTCTCACGTGGAAATTCACTTAGCGCTTTCACTTGCTTGTTACTTGTTTTAAATCCTTTCCAACTGAACCGATTTATTAAAGGCATATGTTTAATTTTCTGCGGCAAAACATGGTAAATGTACTAAAAACTAGAAGAGATCTAACTGCCTTGATATTAGTTTGTTACTTGTTTATTAGGTGCCCTGAAAAGATAACTTTAGCACCCACTGCTTGCTAACCATCCTCGTCTTCAGCATAATTAGAAGAAAAGAAGGAGTAAGGAAATGTGCTTATGAAAAAACAGAAGCTATGGCGTCCCACATCATAGCCACATTAAGTCATGAATAGGCCACCTGCTTCTCTGTCTTCTTTTTGCAAGTGGGTTGCACCCTAGCTTTGGTGGTGTCCTTGTAACTTTACACTTGCTATCTGCTCTTGAGAGAAGAGACTACTCTCTCTCTCCAGCGGCTGGACCTGAGAGATTGGGCTTCAGGTGGCAAATGTTCAGACTACTGAGAAAATTGAAAGCAGTGACAGCCGTATAATATGGCGTGAACACCTTACGGATCAAACTGGGACATTATGGTCAGCACACACTCATCCAATTCTCAGACCAAGGCACTCCAGAAGCACACCATGAAATTCTGACTTTTAGCTTTCCCTCCTCTTAGGAATTCCATCAAAATTATATAAGTAGCACTATTCTAAATTTTAACCTACTATCATTTTAAAAAAAGACTTATTACTCAAAGCCCCCACACTCATTGGAGCAGGTTGATATGGTGTAGAAAACTCTAGCCCTTTGCAATGGAGTGATCTTGAAGTGCTAACACAATATGACCCAACAGCTTTGTTCCCTTTCTTCTTGGCTATATGAATATTTTCTAACTTTTGTGAACAAAATATGCTCATTTTCCTCATGATGGTGTTTCAAAATGCGTGATGGTGTTTTCAGTATTAGTAGATAGGAACTCTCTTAGCTCAGTCCCTTCAAAAGTTTGTGTTCGATGTTGTAGTTTTGTAAATTATCTCAATGTATGCATACACACATACTCCCCTACCTAAAAAGATCAATAGGTGCTTAGAATTCCTTCCTTCCTTCCTGCCTGCCTGCCTGCCTGCCTTTCTTTTTTTCAGGGTCTTGCTTTGTTGCTCAGGCTGGAGTGTAGTAGTACAATCACAGTTCACTGCGGCTTTGAGCTCCCGGGCTCAAGTAATCTTCCCATCTCACACCTCAGCCTCCCCTGGGACCACAGGCACGCACCACCACACCAGACTGATTTAAAATTTGTTTTTCTAGAGACACAGTCTTCCTATGTTGTTCAGGCTGGTCTCGAACTCCTGGACTCTAGTGATCCTCCTGTCTCGGGCTTCTTGGATTACAGGCATAAACCACCACGCCCAGCTACTTAGTATTTCTAGATTTTACTTTTATCATAAGTCCGTGAAAGAAGTATATTTCTCATGCTTTGTTGAACTGTGCACATCATGATGTTGAAGGATTTGCACGATGGCTATGATGGTGGCTGTCACTGCACTACAATGCTTTTTTTTTTTGGAAAATAAATGAAATATTCATTGTTCACTAGAGTAGTCATACAGGCATTTGTTGCTTTAGAATTTGGAAATTTTTTTTATATTCGTGGTTGTATTTCATTCTGCCAGCAGGTTAGGCAGATTCATCCTGTCCCACTTTCCAGTGGTAGAAACAGGTGTGAGGCAGTGAAGTAGTTGTTGGAAAATCACTGTGGTTTGCTTTCCGGGGGTTGTCTTGTCCACTGATTACAAAAGTATCATAACACATGGCGCCTTCCCACAAGGAGTTTAGAGTTTGAAAAGTCAAGGTGTTAATGTACATAGGGGTGGGGGACCCACTTCCACTCAAAGCGAACATTGAGTCAATTATCAGAGCTCAGTGGGTGAACACGACGGCATTTAATTATCCTAAATTACTTTATATAATCTGTATGTAGTAACTGCCTTTGTTATGATGCTACCCATCGGTTTTGGAGTCACAAGCTTTCAACCTTTGTCTAACTAAAAGGTGGATATCTGCATTTTATATTAGGTGGTCTGGAAGCCATAGTAAGTATTAGAGAGCACATAGGGAATGTTTTTGTCCATTTGGGCTGCTGTAAGGAAATACCATAGACTGTGTAGCTTATAAACAACAGACATTTATCGCTCAATTCTGGAGGCTGGGAGTCCAAGATCAAGGCGGTATTAATCTGTTCTTGCATTGATATAAAGAAATACCTGAGACTGGGCAATTTACAAAGAAACGAGGTTTAATTGGCTCATGGTTCTGCAGGCTGTATAGGAAGCATGGCAGCTCCTGGGGAGGCCTCAGGAACGTGTCAATCATGGCAGAAGGTGAAGGGGAAACAGGCACATCTTACGTGGCTGGAGCATGAGGAAGAGAGAGAGGACGTGCTGCACTCTTTCAAATCACCAGGTCTCCTGAGAACTCACTCACTACACTGTACCAAGGGGGATGTACAGTACCATTCAAGAGAATTCTGCTCCCCGTGATGCCATCACCTCCCACCAGGCCCCATCTCCAATGTTGGGGATTACAATGCAATATAAGATTTGGGCAGGGACCCAGATCCAAACCGTATCAGAGGCAAAGAAAAAAAAAACTTATTAAGAATCAAGAATTTATAATGTCATAGAATGCTTCATGTTTTCACTGAACGTTAAAAGATAGAAACTTTCATAATTCTAAGAGAAAATAATTTACTATGTAGAACTCTTGGAGCAAACTGTCCATGGGTAGGCAGAGTCAAGGCATTTACGCTGATGTAGCTTTTCAGAAAATTTACCTTTTGTGCACCCTTTCTTGGAAAGCTGTGCGATTATGTGTTCCTTCCAACAGTGGAATAAATGACAAATAGAAAGATGGGGAATCCAAGAAACAGTGGCCTTCACAGAAGAGAGCTGAAAGAATGCAGGTCTCAGATTAATGCCCAGAGCAGTCTGGGACAGCTGGAATCCTGGAGTGAGACTTCAAGGAGAAAGTACATAATAGAAAAGGAAATGAGCCATTTGATCATGGAGAAATAGTACTTGAGATGGGCTTTAGTTCCCTTGGAACATTCAGAAAAGTTGAACAATAGACACACAGAAAAGCATGAAATGAAAATGTGAAGGAGTTGTTGTCTCCAGATAAAACAGGAGGCAACTCAATGAAGGAGATTTAATTGGGGTAGAATGCTTCATTCAGGAGTGATTATTAATTGCACAGTTACAATAAAGTTAAAGAGAGAAGGCTGGGTGCAGTGGCTCATGCCTGTAATCCCAGCACTCTGGGAGGCCAAGAGAGGCAGATCTCCTGAGCCCAAGAGTTCGAGACCAGCCTGGGCAATGTGGCGAAATCCCACCTCTACAAAAAATACAAAAATTAGCTGGGCATGGTGGTGTGTAGTAGTCCCAGTTACTGCAGAGGCTGAGATGGGAAGATCGCTGGAGCCTGGGAGGTTGGGGCTGTAGTGAGTTGTGATTGCACCATTGCACTCCAGCCTGGGCAACAGAGCAAGACCCTGTCTCAAAAGAAGAAAAAAAAAAGGCAGAAGGGGCAAATAGAGTGGTGGTTGCCCATTGATAACTTATAGGTAATATCTAAAAATAATGTATCAAAAATAGCATAAACTATTACTTAGAAATATCATGGAGCATATATTTGGAGAGGAGAAGCTAAGAAATCTGAAAGCATTTGCTTTCTAAAGTGAGTGTGGTCATGGGATGTTGTATGTTGGGCAAGAAAGTGCTGTTTGTTGTGCAAATAACACTTGTAGTTTGACCTTTAAAACTTCATGCATGCCTTTCTTTATTGAAACAAAATTTTTTCAAAAGAAAAATGATAAGGCCAAGATTGAATGGTATGTGAATGTGAATATGACAGTTAGCATGATTTTTCAAATGTACCTGCCCATTGGAATCACCTGGAGAATGTAATAGGTATCAGTACCTGTGCTGTGGTCCTCCAGAGATTCTGACTTGCTTGGTCTGCAATGCAGACTGGGCAGTGAGATTTTTCAATTCTCCTTAGGGATTCCAAGATACAGCAGAGTTTAGGAAGCATGGATCTAGGTAGCTCAGATTCTTACTTGAATTTAAAAATCTCTAGCTGGGTGAAGTGGTTCATGCCTGCAAAGCCAGCACTTCGTGCTGGGCTGAGGTGGGAGGATTACTTGAACCCAAGAGTTCCAGATCAGCCTGGGCACATAGTGAAACCCTGTCACTACAAAAAAAAGAAAAAAACAATTAGCCAGGTGTGATGGTGCATGCCTGTGTTCCCAGCTATTCAGGAGACTGAGGCGGGAGGATCGCTTGAGCCCTGGAGGTCAAGGCTGCAGTGAGCTGAAATTATACCACTGCACTCAAGCCTGGGCAACAGAGTGAGACCCTGTCTAAAAAAAAAAAAATCTTGTGTAGTGTTCTCTTCACCAAGGCACAGTTGTTTCAGTAATAAACTACTACTAATATGATGATTTAGATTGAGCCAACTTCACCACTCAGCCATTTCTTTGTTGTCTGATATGCTCTTTGTAGAAAGGCTTTAATTGCTTGAAAATGACCTAATGCTTCTCCCAAGCTTTCCATTTTTTTTTTCCCTTTCTTAACTGAAGTCACACAATGTTCTCCTGTGTGGAATGCTTTGTCTATCCTACGGGAAGCCAATTGTGCATGGTTCATGGCACCATTCTGGCTTAATTGTTCCAATTCCTCCTGTTTCTCTGACCACACATGAGGTTGAATTAAATATAATTTTCTCAGTTTGCATTTCCCAGGCAGTCGTCCTAAGTGGCTTCTTGGAGGAGCTCTGTGCATTCCGCTGGTCTAATTCTGTGACGCCCTTTAACTCGAGGGCCAAGGACATAATTACCAGCTCTAGAAATTCGTTCCGTGGTCAAGGATGCTTGTGCAGAGGCCAGATTTTCTTTCATTATAATCTGGCCTTTCCCAAGCTTCAAAAGTGAAGAGGATTGAGTTCCTACCAAAGAGCATTGGCGCCCAGGAAGTGAATGCTTACTCTGTCTTTTGCAGCTAGTGTGTTCCACATTTCTTCAGTGTACCTTCTGCCTGGTAAATGTCAGATTATTTGTTGACCATCCTCAGGGTGTACTTCTTTGTGTTATTAAATGAGAACCCAGTGGCTTACAAAGCGTTGGCTTTTGAGGAGTCATTTTTATCCTAGGCGACAACTCAAATCCATGCAGTGCTGATATTTACAGCTGGGAGGTGACATGATCTTATCTTTCGGTCTGTTGCTCAAATTATTGATTTCAGTAGGACTTATTCACTGGCTCCCTTCTGTCTTGGGGATACCTTTGATCTGTCTTGCCTTGTGGGACTCTCCCTCTGACCTGGAATAGCAGTCTATTTCCACAAGAAGGGACCCTCTGAGAGAGGACAGTCTTCATATCGCCTCGTCCGCTTTTCCTTTATCTTTTATGGGTTTTGGCTTTATAACTTCACTCTTAGAATGTCCTTAAAGCTAATGATTTTTTAATGTTCTCTAGTGTGTTACTAAAGGCTCTTCATCTACTTGAAAGACTGGGGCAGGAAGATCGCTTGAGTCCAAAAGGTCGAGGCTGCAGTGAGTTGTGATCCTGCCACTGTATTCCAGCCTGGGTGACAGAACAAGACCCTGTCTCAAAAAAATAAAAAGGACAGGTGCAGTGGCTCATGCCTGTAATCCCCAGCACTTTGGGAGGCTGAGGCAGGAGGATTGCTTGAGGCCAGAGTTCTAGACCAGCCTGCAACATAGAGAGACCCATCTCTTCAAAAAATAAAAAAAATAGCTCGACATGATGGCACACGCCTGTAGTCCCAGCTTCTTGTGGGGCTGAGACCAGCAGGAGGATTGCTAGAGTCTAGGAATTCCAGGATGCAGTGAGCAATATGTATGTGTTAATACATAGTGAAACCAGTTATTGGAGAATTAGTATGTGTCCTCCCACAAATTCAGTATGTTTTCCTAATTATCCAATTAATTCAAAGGGCCTAAACATAATAGATGCAAATTATTTTATGTTTTTTGTTTAAAAACCTTTTTGACTGAATCAGTCTATGACGCTTTAGTATTTGAAGTTGCGAACGGAACTTAGTCTTAATATAGCACTCGCCTTGTTGATAGATTTCCATGGAGGGAATGTTCGCCAGATGATAATTTAGCCTGAAGATGTTATAGATGTGGACAGTCACACCCTCTAAGTTACACAGTCTGGGGTGGGCCAGTTGAAAAGAACATGCAGGAACACAGGCTTGTTAAGGGATAATTAAACGTGAGGGAAATAGAACAGTCATGGCAGAGCATTTAATAGGGTTTAATTGGGTTATGAAGAATAGGCCGGAGTGAAAGAGAATAGCTCTTAATAGGAGGTCTAGAAGAAGCCAAGGAAAGCATTAATTGCAGAAAATCTGTGACATCTGATTACCGTAGTGAAAGAAAGATCCACCTTTAAAAATCCTATCTATACAGAAAGAAGTGATAGGGAGAAGGAAATCTTCCCACGGATGTATTTAAGAAAAACAGTGGGAAGGTTTGAGATTTCAAAGGGCCATGGTTCAGGTTATAATTCAAAAGAGAGGCAAATGATAGTCCTACTCTTCTTGAGTTTCAGGAATGGGGAGGATTTTGCCACTTGTTGGGAAATAATTTTGGAGCTTCTATAACCTTGATCCTTTCATCCTATTTTTTCTTGGCCTTGGGATGTGGGGAGTGAGTGGATAAGATGGGGATGGAGAAGAAGCAGGGTTTGAGATGCTTCCTTTGATTCTGTTCATTCCTGGAATTCTTCTCCATGGGCCTTAAAGAGAAGAGACTTCTTCCCGGTGCATGACGTCCAGTGGCCAATTAATGAAACTTTATTTCCTCAGATAGGTTCCCTTCCTCCATTAATTTGTGGGATTTCAGATGAAAACTTACTTGGACCGTGGTTTTCAATGTGTTTGTGAATGGAAGGGCATGTTTGTCTTTGACCTTCCTTTAGTTTCACGTCTTAGTCTTGATATTTAAGTAGCTTTGGTTCAGACAGAGAAGGACCATGCGTGCAGTTGCTGGGATTGCTCTCTAGGTTGGAGGTTCCCTGGTCCTGGGAAAGATCTCCCTGCCCTATGCAAGTGGCATAGATGTTTAATTTTCTAGATGAGAGAAGCGCTGGAGTCTTTTATTCATTACTTGTGTGCATAGCTGTGGCCTCTAGGGAAGCTCAGCTAAGGTGGTCTCAGGTTCCACCAAAGGCTACCGGGGAGAGATGGCCAAGAAGACAGGAAGAAGTGTCTCACCTGGGAGGGTGTGGCAAGAGCTAGGCAAGACCTCATGGTTGAGATATTTGCCATTTATTTTCTTTCTTTCTTTCTTTCTTTCTTTCTTTCTTTCTTTCTTTCTTTCTTTCTTTCTTTCTTTCTCTCTCTCTCTCTCTCTCTCTCTTTCTTTCTTTCTTTCTTTCTTTCCTTTTCTCTTTTCTTATCTTTTCTTTCTCTTCTTTCTTTTCTTACTTTTCTTTCTTTCTGACAGTTTCACTCTGTCACCTGGGCTGAAGTGTAGTGGTGCGATCATGGCTCACACCAGCCTCCCCGTCTCGAGCTCAAGCCATCCTCCCACCTCAGCCTTTTGAGTAGCTAGGGCTACAGGCGTGCACCACCATGTCCAGTTAATTTTTAAATTCTTTTAGCAACAACGTTTTGCCATGTTGCCCGGACTGGTCTCAAACTCCTGGGCTCAAGTGATCCTCTCACCTCAGCCTCCGAAAGTGCTGGGATTATAGGCATGAGCCATGATGCCTGGCCCATTTGTTTGTAAGTACTTATGGTCAGAGCAGATCTTCCAAGGGAAGAGAAAAACAGCCAGGTAAGACTCATATGACATAGCTGAGGAGGTGGCATTTCATCCTCCTTATCCACAAGCAGAAAGCTATAACCTTTGGTGTCCCCACTAGGTCATGATAGATAGACACGCAGGTGATGACCACTGACTGGCAGTTAGCCAAGGATTCTCAGCTGTGCATGCTGCATGTGTGAGTATGTGTGACAGATCCCTCTGGCAGTTTGGTGGAAAATTGATAAGTTTTGTAAAAATGATATGTTTAAGTCATACAATAAGGTAAATACACATAAAAGGAAATTGGTTTTATTGAAATAGTTACCAAGGCATATTAATATTAATATTTAAAGTTGATGCAGTGGCTCACGCCTGTAAACCCCAGCATTTGGGGAGGCTGAGGTGAGAGGATCACTTGAGGCCAGGAGTTCAAGACCAGCCTGGGCAACAAAGTGAGACTCTGTTTCTACAATCAATAAAATAAAAAATAAAAATAAAAAGATATATTTAAACTGGGCTATGATAATACATGTGCATCTTTATTGTGTGTTAAGTACCTGGATCTACTTAAGAGGTTCATAATAGTCACAATTTCAAAGTACAAGTGAGCGTAAACAGTATTTTGGGATATCTGTGATAACAGTGTTAAGTGTCCTACTTACACTGATAATGGAAGCAAATACTAAATTTCAGTGCATGGTAGTGAAACTAAAGATGTAATTCTTTTTGCCCATTGCAATTTGTAGAACCAATGGAATCTATCTAAAGACTCCTGGGTGGCAAAGGATAAATGCTTGAGGGGATGATACCCCATTCTCCATGATGTGATTATTATATATTGCATGCCTGTATCAAAATATCTCATGTACCTCATATACACACACACACATACATATACATATATACATATACATGATATGTACTCACAAAAAAATAAATAAAGACACCTGGGTGGGATTGGGGTTTTTGGACTTAGGGTGGAGAACATCTGCATTTAGATTTGTGTAGAGGAAAGGTTTTGATTTTTTTGTTATACCTCTGTTTTCTTTAAAAAACCTGCATGTGTAGGTAGGAATTTTGCCAGAGGTGGGAATGTAAGAGTCACTGGTTTGCAGTATAGAGCATTCTATACTGAGAGAATTATTTTATGTCAAAAGAAAGTGAAGAATCTGGCAGATTAGAATCTTCATGTTATTTTATTTAAAACCTTGGAAGTCTCAATATCAATTAATATTGACTGCTATTTACTGCCATTTTGGCCAAAACGCATTTCATTTTAATGAATTTTGTCTTGTTTGAATGTTCATAAGGCTTTGGAGGTAGTTTTAGGAGATAGTTGCCTTTGATTCCTGAGGTATATTATTGGGTCTACCGTGATTCTGTCTCTTGACTTTGCACCTCTTTCCTTCCTGAACGCTGTTTAAAAGAGCCTTCCTTTTATGACTCATTTCTTCCATCCTTTTCTTCTTTCCCATGCTAATGTGAGACACAGAGGTTTTTATGAGGAGCCTGTTGTCTATATGCTGGATCTTGGGAGCCTTGGTTATTTCCTAGAGATGGAAGGTCTGATCTCAGTTAAGTTCTGACTGCAGGACAAGAAGCCTCTGGGGAGTAACTGACTCACTGGGATAGAGCCTGTTTTAACAAGTTAATATTCCTGTCTGGGGAAGGCAGAGGAAACATTCTGGGGAGTGGGTGGAGCTGATGAGGTTCAAGCCTGAGGATGGAGCTTGTCTTTCCTGGGAGCTTGTACAGTGTCATACTCAGGAAATAAGCTTTGTGGGAAAGGTGATGTTTAGTAACCTAGAGCCGTATGCCTTGTAAGGCCCTCACCTTGTCATTCTGCACTGTCAGAAGCACATGAGGGAAGAGTGTAGGCTGTCAGAGCGAGCATCACACTGAAACAGGAACTTCTCAGATAGAGCCGTCTGCCTAAAATGAAGTAACCTTAGTAAATAGGATCTATGCTACAGAAAATAGAGCACTCTAGCCAGAGTTGTGGAAGATGGAGCTGGTCCTGGGGTCACAGGTGGTGTCTTGGGAAACGTTCTGAAGACACTCAGCTTTCTGGATATTGCACAGTTCATTAGTAGAGGTATGAGCAGTGGTTATGAAGCTCCTTATGAAAGAGACATAGAGATATACCCAACAGTATTACTAGAGATGGTTCTGGTTCCTGTTTTGCACTTGGGAGTACACACTTGTTCTTGTCCACATTAACCCCCAGCTGTCCACATGATCAACCATCTGCAGACCCACTGCCAGATGAGGGTCGTGTCAGGTCAGAAGTACTAACTCCAGGTCAAACCGTGCTATTTAGAAATTGAGTGTTTTTTTCTTACTCAAACTGACAGTTTTCCTTTGTAGAAGAACTCACTCAGCTTCCATTCTGGGTTAAATATTACCTTTACGTGATCAATATTATCTCCGCCCACCAGATACAGCAACGAGAAAGCCTTTTACAGGAAATGGGGTTAAAAGTGACTGGGTATCTAGAATTCTCTATTTTGTTTGCTAAATTGCAGGCAAATATATTCCCAGAACTAGTTCTGATACCTTTTCAGAAATAGGCTTATTTGACATTGGCTGAAAGTAATATTCTAACACTTTACTGCTGTGTCAATGAGTGATAAGTTTCTGTTCATCATGAAATTCCTGCAGGCAAAATCCATAGGGACTACATCATGAAGCCTATGAGAATTTTATGGTGGAAACATGAATGGAGTAGGTGGTGGAAGTAGCTCGTCTCCTCTGGATGTGGTACCCACAGGAGATGAGCTAAGGAGAATGCCCTGAAACCTTACCTTGCCAATTTTCTGCCTTCTGTGTCCTGGTTCCATCTGGTTTCTTTGTGTCTCTTTTCTTCCTTTTAATTTAATAGCATTTGCTGAAGACCTTCTGTCTTCCAAGTTCAAGTATTAGTCATCTCTGGGCTTTGCCCTTAGATACTCATCATAGTCTAGCAATGAATGTAAGCATTGAGGAAGTAATGGTGACATAATGTGAATGTTCAGTCTGGTATCATCTTCCTCACTCTTTGTAAATCTTGGTGGTCTTAATTCTTGAATGTCAATGCTTACCTCTTCTGTGTTGTCTTTACAGAAGTCCTCTGGCCTAGCTCTCTCTCCGTGTCTAAAATTGTAGAAGTGTCTTCTAGGCACTCCATTCCAAAGTCCATTCTGCAGAAGTCCACCATCCTACAGAAGGAGCAGGTGGGAGGCAGTGGACCACAGCCTGGCTTCATGGTAGCAGTTGAAAAGCAATGGAGCACAGACTGGCTTAATTGTAGCAACTGAAAGGCAAGCTTCATCTCATTAGCTGGAGTGTTTACTACTTGAGGATGGGAACTTGATTGGTGTATCTTTACATTTTATCAAAATGGGTTTCACCGTGGAAGCATTCAGTGGTACCTCAGTGAATAATTGTAATTAGCTAGGATTTATTTGGGGAATACTTATTGTTCTAAATTTATATGTATTTACATATGCCTACTGTATTAGTCTTTTTTCACACTGCTGATAAAGACATACCGGAGACTGGGTGATTTATAAAGAAAAAGAGGTTTAATGGACTCACAGTTCCATGTGGTTGGGGAGGCTTCACAATTGTGGCAAAAGGCAAGGTAAGAACAAAGGCACATCTTACGTGGTGGAAGGCAAAAAGAGAGAGCTTTTCAGGGGAACTCCTCATTATAAAACCATCAAATCTCATGAGACTTACTATCACGAGAACATTATGGGGAAACTGCCCCACGTTTCAGTTATCTCCCACAGGGTCCCTCTCCCTACACATGGGAATTATGGGAGCTACAATTCAAGATGAGATTTGTGTGGAGACACAGCGAAACCATATCACATATATATGCATATCTTTATGTAAGGTATCTTTATGTAAGGTATGTAAATATAGGTGTGTATATTCACATACTCTTGTACTTTCTCAAACACAAACCATAGCACGTGCAATAATATCTTTGAGTTACATCCGCTACTCTGCCCATTTTACACATAAGAGATGGAGGCATTGATGGTTGTATTAGGGTTCTCTAGAGGGACAGAACTAACAGCACATATAGGTATATAAAGGGGAGTTTATTAAGTAGTATTTATTCACATGATCACAAGGTCCCACAACAGGCCATCTGCAAGCTGAGTAGCAAGGAAGCCTGTCCGAGTCCCAAAGCTGAAGAACTTGGAGTCTGATGTTCAAGGGCAGGAAGCATCCAGCATGGGAGAAAGATGTAGACTTGGAGGCTAAGCCAGTCTAGTCTTTTCACATTTTTCTGTCTACTTTACATTCGCTGGCAGCTGATTAGACGGTGCCCACCCAGATTAAGGGTGGGTCTGCCTTCCCCAGCCGAATGTTAATCTCCTTTGGCAACACAACTCAGAGACACACCCAGGATCAATACTTTGCATCCTTCAGTCCAATCAAGTTGACACTCAGCATTAACCATCACAATGGTGAACAGCCTTCTCTGGTTGCTGATGGAGTTGAAGTGAGAGCCAAGATTTGAATCATGTCATAAAACTGCACAAAACCTCTACCCCACACTACCTCCCAGATACATAATGCACACATGAGTAGGTGCTTTTGTGCCTGTTATAGTGCATTTGAGCCTGTTGTTCTTCACTTTGCTCCTGTTATATAGGACCATCTCTCTGAAAACAGATGATCAGCATCATACTCTACAGGTACTATTGATTATCTGTAGCATAAAAGCATGGAACATGGGATTTTCAGGGAATGGAGTAGGAAAAATTCCTGAACCTAATCAGTTTAATAGTTTGATATTTCACTTGGTTCGTTCAAATATATATGTGTATACACACAGGCATGAAATTACATGAATAAAGTAAGTTGTAATGTATTGTATCTATATAAATCTCTCTAACCTCCAAAAATGTGTATATCCAAACTAATTATTTGTCAATCTCTCCCTGTCTTTCTCCCTGTCTCTCTTTCCACATATTTATATATGAAATATTTCTCCAGATTAACCAACTGAAATATTAAGCTCCTATCTATGTTTTATATTTCTGCAAATAACCAACCAAAATATTAAAGCAATGAAGCTCCTAAATATTTCATGTATCTATTATACCTATATTATTTCTCCAAACTAACCAACTGAAATATTAAGTTTCTA
>NW_016816960.1:3062472-3068179 GCF_001698545.2 Rhinopithecus bieti
GAATAATATATTTTATATTATTCTCTCTCTATATGGCAGGTTAGTTTGGAGATATCTATACATATAATATATTAAAATTTATTTTAGGCCAAGTGTGGTGGCTCACGCCTGTAATCCCAGCACTCAGGGAGGCCAAGGTGGGTGGATAGTGAGGTCAGGAGTTCAAGACCAGCCTGGCCAATATGGTGAAACCCTGTCTCTACTAAAAATACAAAAAATTAGCTGGACCTGGTGGCGCGTGCTTGTAGTCTTGGCTACTCAGGAGGCTGAGGCAAGAGAATCACTTGAACCCGGGAGGCGGAAGTTGTAGTGAGCCGAGATCTCACCACTGCACTCCAGCCTAGGTGACAGAGTGAGATTCTATCTCAAAAAATTTATTTTATAGATATAATTTTATGTATAATAAGTTCAAGTACAAACTCATGAAATAGCTCCACTTATATATGAGGAGAATGAAGATTATTTGTACGGTACAATTAGTACAGTGAATTCTGGGAAAAAGTCAGTCAATACTCATTTCAAAGCCTTATGTACAATTCAAGTAAAGAAAAATATGCTGGCATTATATCCTGCTAATAAAGGTTATCTGGTGTTGGAAAACATATTTTATTTTTACATGTACTTAGTAGGTGTATATATTTGTGGGTACATGAGATATTTTGATATAAACATATGTGTGATAATCACATTTGAATAAATGGAGTATACATCACCTGAAGCATTTATTATTTCTTTGTGTTACAGACTTTCCAATTATACTTTTAGTTCTTTAAAAATATGCAGTAAATTAATGTTCACGGCAGTCACCCTGTTGTGCTGTCAAATACTAGATCTTATTCATTCTGTCTATATTTTTGTGTTCATTAACCATCCCCACTCCTCTCTCCCTCCCATTACGCTTTCCAGCCTCTGGTAGCCATCATTCTCCTCTCTATCTCCCTGACTGCCACTGGAAGAAATATTTGTAAAGGGTAGGCTGGAAGGCTGCATTGCCTCTCACTGTCTCTGGCACACTAAACCTTGCCATTTTCTGCAGTACGGATTGTCTAGCTTCAGTTATGCCTTGCTACTTCAGTGAAGGACTTTCTCTTCCCACTGGGCTCCTATACTGAGCTTGCTTTGGAGATAATAGTCTGATATGTTAGAGCGTCGTAGTGGTGAAAGCAGCTTAAGAGGTCACTGGCACAAGCCCTCATTTTGCAGTGGAGGGAGTTGATGGTGAGGGCACTAATTGATGGGCCAGAGAGCACTTGGCTAATTAGTGACCAGGGCTATAGCAGGCTCAGGTGCCATGACTGTGCTTGCCATGGCTGGCAGGATCCCAGGGCTTTTCAGTGTAATATGTGGGTAGATGGTCTGTTGCCTTGGGCTTGTTGTGTAATCATGGAGAAAATAGTTTATATTTTCCCTTCAATTTTTAAATTAAGATAGTTTGATAGCACATGGGAAAATAAAGTCATTGGGTAAAACTTATACAGATGAGAATCTTTTGATTAAATTTTCATTGTAAAATAATCATAGTCATAAAAGTGTATCAAAACGTGTATACGGATATTCATTTTAAAGAGTGAAAATAATCAGATACGTGGTATTGTACCTACTGACAGACAAGGAAAAGAACATTCCCACTGTTTTATATACCAGTGTGAGTTGCTTCCCTCTCTCCTACCTCTCAGTGAAATCTCATTCCCCAAGATTCGGTTTTCGTAATGCCCTTGCTATATATTTCAGGGCAAACATAGCTCTGAGCAATATATTGTTTAGTTTTACTATTATGTAAATAAAATCACACTTTTTGTAGTCTTCTGTGACTTGCCTTTTATGTTTGAGATTTTCCTATTTTCCTCCATATATCTGTATTTTATTCATTTTTGACTGTTTTGTGAAGCCTTCTGTTTTAATATGCCAACATTTATTTATTCATTATCCTATTTATGGATATCTGGATTGTGGCAATATTTTTTGCAATTATAATTGGGGCTTATTTATCCTCAGCAAACTAACACAGGAACAGAAAATCAAACACTGCATGTTCTCACTTGTAAGTGGGAGCTGAATGATGAGAACACATGGACACATGGGGGAGGGAAACAACACACACTCGGAACTGTCGGGGGATGCCTGGAGGGGAGAGCATCAGGAAGAATAGCTAATGGATGCTGGGCTTAATACCTAGGTGATCGGTTGATTTGTGCAGCAAACACCATGGCACGTGTTTACCTGTGTAACAAACCTGCACGTCCTGCACATGTACCCTGGAACTTAAAAGTTGAAGAAAAAAATATGGGGCTGCAGTGGACATTTCTGTGCATATTTCCTGATGCACGGGAGTTCTAGTTGTTCCACATCGTTGCTCAGTACTTGGCATCATTGTTTGTTTGTATTTTTATTGATCCTATTGTGATTTCATCTGCATTTCACCAATAATGAATGACATTGAGCCTCTTGTCCTACGTTGAGGTTATCTGTAGATTTGAGGACTCCTTCCTGGATATGGGTTTATGGTGGAGGAACCAACAAAGATGGCTTTGAGTGTAGGCTGAATTACTAGAAAAGTAATGATCTAGTTATCCAAATATGAAACAAAAGCATGGAAGCAGTTTGGGGATTGGAGAATGAGAGTTTTAGGAGCACCATATGATGTCTATCTGACTATATTCTTGAAGAGAAGATAGTGGTGGTGCTACAGGCATGGTGACACACACCATGTTGTCAGCTGGCACTACAGGTGTATACCTCCATGACCTTCAGGATATATGACTTTGAGTTCGGTGAGAGAGATGAACACAAAGCCTAGAGAGATCTGCAAATTATTTGATTTAAATTTAGAAATTGTGTTTGGAAAACATTTAATTTGACACAGAAAATCAAGCATTAGTGCGCTTTTATTATTTGCCAGTCCTTGTGCTAGCTTTAGATATGCAGAAGATGAATAAGAAGAAAAAAAGCACCACAGGTAGGGATAGATACTTTCATGAGAATGTAAGCTTCTAGTGGGTGGGAACTCCTTCTTTACCCCATTATGTACCCTTAGCTAGCATAGTGATCTTTACAGGATACTTCTATGGTCTGAAGACTTGTGTCTTTCCAGAATCCACATGTTGACCTCGTAACCCCAAAGTGATGGTGCTAAGAGGTAGGGCCTTTGGAGCTGATGAGATCATGAGGGTGGATGCCCCAGAATGGCATTAATGACATTTTAAAAGATACCACAGGGAAATTCCTTGCCCTTTCCCTCTTTTCCAAAGTTATAAGGAAAATACAGCCCTCTAGGAAGCGGGCCCTCACCATACACTGAATCTACCATGCCTTGATCTTGTATTTCCAGCCTCCAGAGCTGTAAGCAATGAATATCTGTGGTTTATAAGCCCCCCAGGCTATGATATTTTGTTACAGCAGCCTGAATGGACTAAACCAACTTCTAAGTTTTGGTGTTGTCTTATTTCTTTGGTCAGTATAGGATCTTTCTGTCTACATAGTTTGCTCTAGAAAGATGTATGCTCTATTCCTAATGCTATCTTTGTCTTTCCTATCTATGGAATATCCTCCTATCCAATTGGTCTTGACTGGGCGACATATAAGCCATTAACTCTTTACCCTTGGGTTTAGTTTGGGTTCTGCTAAGCCCCCTGCTGAAAATTGTGGTTTCTACAGTTATGGCTCATGCATGTTCCTGACTCATTAAACTTCAGTGGAAGAACAGAAATGGTGAGGGAGGTGATGGAGTTGGCACTTTGAGCTGCCATATGGTGAAAGACCGTCTTGAGGATAGTACATTTGGCATCTTTTTTGTTTTTTTTAAGAGGCGGGGTCTTGCTAGTTTGCCCAGGCTAAACTCAAACTCCTGAGTTCAAATGATGGTCCTGGCTCAGCCTCCCGATTACCTGGCAATACAGGCATGTGCCACCATGCCTGGCCACATTTTTACTCTCCAATTGCTTAATATATAGTAAAGATAATGGTTCAGAATGGTAAATTTTGTGTGTGTGTGTGTGTATACCAGTAACATTTTATTTATTTATTTTTACCTTGAACATATTCAGTATTTGACAATTTTTTAAAATTTCAACTTTTTTTTTTTGATTCATGGGATATATGTGCAGGGTTTTTTTTTACCTGACTGTATTGGATGGTGCTGAGGTTTGAGATACAGTTGATTCTGTCACACAGGTATGGAGTGTAGCACCCAACAGGTGGTTTTCTACCTTTTCCCCTCCCTCTTCCCACTGTAGTAGTCCCGATTTTCTGTTATTGCTTTATGTCCATGAATACCCAATGTTTAGCTCCCACTTCTAAGCAAGAACATGTGGTATTTGATTTTCTGTTTCTGCACTAATTCGCTTAAAATAATGGCTTCCAGCTGCATTCATGTTGCTGCAAAGGACATGATTTCATTTGTTTTTATGGCTGCATAGTAATCCATGGTATATATGCATCACATTTTCTTTATTCAATTCACCGTTGATGGACTCTTAGATTGATTCCATGTCTTTGCTTTTGTGAATAGTGCTGTGATGAGCATACATGTCCATGTGTCTTTTTGGTAGAACAATTTATTTTCCTTTGCATGTATACCCAGTAATGGGATTGCCAGGTCGAATGGTAGTTCCTCTTTTAAGTTCCTTGAGAAATCTCCATACTGCTTTACACAATGGCTGAACTAATTGATGTTCTTACCAACAGTGTATATAGCCTTCTCTTTTCTCTGCAGCCTCAACAGCATCTGTTGTTTATTGATGTTTTATGGATAGCCATTCTGACTAGTGTGAGATGGTATCTCATTGTGGTTTTGATTTGCATTTCTTTGGTGAAAATGGTGGATTTTAAATGGGATTTGATTTTAGATTTAATAGAAACTGCATAGGTGACTGTGCAAAGAACTCTTCAGATTTGACAAAAGCCAAATTAGATTGTAATCTCCTTTGTGTAGGAGAGGAAATAAAGACCAGAATATTAAAATACCTGCATGTACAAAAGTAGACAAACTGGCAGATTGCTGGTGTTGGATGGATGTTGAGCAGGGATGGAGGACGTGTGTGTGCATGAATGCATGGCCATGTGTGGAGAGTGGTTGTTCATGTTGGTAACAGCATAGAGCTTTGGGCTTCAGAACAAAAGATAAGCCACATCCCACTCAGGTACCCTGAAATGTTGTCTTCACTAGACACAAAAGAAAAGGGAAGCCAGAGATGTATGTAGCTTGTGCAGAGTTTTGGGAAGAGCTCTTCTAGACTTTCTTAGTGAGTCGTATAGAAGGATTATTGTACAAGCCCAGTAATTTGGGCAAGGATCAGCCTCTGTTGCTTTTGTTTTCTGGATGCTCCATAATGAATGTGAGATGGAAGTGGATGTCTCAAGTGCTTCTTGTTCTCAGAAACCTCCTGGCAGCAGACATCTCATTGGGCCCAGATGTTCAGTGTGGCTGGAAGTAAAACACAGGGAAGGGTGCTCTTTCTCAGTTATCCTATTTTTTTTAATGCATCTACAAAGCTTCCTGTTTTCTAATATATTCCAAGCCTTTGAAAGATAAGGCCATAAACACTCAAGAGATGCGATTTTATTCATTTTAAGGTCCAAATACCAAAATACCTGTTATCAGGGCTCACCTTAATTAAATATGTATCTTCCAATTAAACCAATCTCAATTTAAGGAATGCATACTTTGGGGAGAAATGTATTACAATTTTTATTCTGAACACTTTAAATT
>NW_016816960.1:3068600-3070576 GCF_001698545.2 Rhinopithecus bieti
TTAACATTTTTTATCCATTAAAATTTTAGAATTCATTTTGTAGTATATCCTCTTTATCTTAGGAATATTAAAAATCTACCTATTTATGAATAACTATCAATAACCACGTTTCATCCTTTGTGAAATCCTTTTCAGTGTTTGAAACTCACATGGGAGATCTTTTATTATTTTGCCCACAAGGATATAGGTTGGTTAAATTTACAGTGATTCTTTAATGATGATAATGTACATTTGATTGATATCAGTAAGAAATATTGATACCTTCAATATCAACATTGCTTGTAATGCTAGAAATTTACAAGTTGCCAATTTTTTGGATGTAACTATATTTACACACACACACGTACATGACAGCACTAGTTATATTCGCTAAATATACCTACTGATACTTAATCATTTACACAGCCACTATAATTTTATACTTGATGGTTTAAACCAGTAATTCTCACTTGAGGGTGGTTTTGGCCCCCGGGCTATCTAGCACTATCTACAGACATTTTCCATAGTTAAAACTGGGTAGGAGGTGCCACTTTCGTCTAGTGAGTAGAGGTCAGGGATACTGCAAAATACTTGGGCTTTAGATTATAGTAATTTTGTGCAAATTAGTCAAATTTCAAAAAACGAGGGAGTAAAAAAAGATAGCTCTCAACCTGTGAATATTGTGAATGCCCGATCTAGAACTAGTAAGTGGACAGATGCCCTTGGGCCCGTCGTCTTAGGTTGCTGCTGCTTCATAATCGCTCACTGCCCATCAGGACCTTGTGGGATGCAGATTTAGACAGAGGAGGGATTTGATCATACAGCTGGATCAGTCATAACCAATATGTGGCTCATAGTCTCATTCACATTGAGTTTGAGACTTGAAGACGTGGGCTGGAATTCCTCATGGAACTAACTTTATATACCTTGGAAGAAGTCCACCCACTGAATTCTACACTTACTGAGCTCTGTGTTTCAGGGACTGTGCAATACCTTGAGGCTACATACTATCTCATTTAGTCCCAAGTAGATTTTAAATACTTGGGATTAAATGAGATAGTATGTAAAACCAAATACTTTACAGCTACGTGGGACTAAGTGTTCTAGCATGTAAAATCCCAAATAGTAGACTGGTAAAGTGAGTCCTAAAGAATTTGAATGACCTGCTGTCAGCCTACTCAGCACTAACAGTGAGTTGATAGCACCTTGTGTCTCTGTACCCAGGAATCTTTTGGGCAGGTCTGTGTTGAACATTGCAGCATGTTGTGTATGTTGACTGGGCATCTTCTGTGCTCTTCAACTTTTGCCTGTAGGCTCCCTTCCTGCTCTGCACAGCTCCATGAACCAGGTGGAACACACCATTTTACCTTTTTGCAGTCTGCAGAGGTTGACTTGCTTCCCTTAGCTCACAGAGGTAGCATCCCAGGACTCAGGTTCATCTGAATTACAAGTTGATGGCCCCACTGCTCACAACAGCAAAGACATGGAATCAACCTAAAGGCCCATCAGTGGTAGATTGGATAAAGAAAATATGGTTCATATATGCCATAGAATACTATGTAGTGATAAAAAAGAACGAGATTATGTCCTTTGCAGGATCCTGGATGGAAGCGGAGACTATTATCCTTAGCAAACTAATCCAGGAAAAGTAAACCACATACTGCATATTCCCACTTACAAGTGGGAGCTAAAGATGAGAACTCATGAACACAAAGAAGGAAACAATAGAAAAAGGAGCATATTGGAGGGTGGGCAGTGGGAGGAGGTAGAGGATTAGGAAAAATATTTATTGGGTACTAGGCCTAGTACCTGGGTGATGAAATAATCAGTACAACTAACCCCTGTGACAAAAGTTTACTTGTATGGCAAACTTGCACACCTACCCCTGAAGCCAAAATAAAAGTTTTAAAAAAAGTTGATGATTTCACCTATTCTCCTGGGGAAGGCTCTGAAAGTAACAGCTACCTCTAGTTAAAATCTTTCAGGAAAGAATCAAC
>NW_016816960.1:3072326-3077701 GCF_001698545.2 Rhinopithecus bieti
GTAGAATTCAAAGATAGAAGCAAACACCTAAATCAGCCATGTGGTGAGATGCTACTTGTCACTTTCAAAGTTACAATCCAGATTTTCAGTGCATTTTCATCCATCTCTGGTGAACTTTTCCCAGGATGTCATGTACTATGGAATTTCCCCCTGTTGGTATTATTGTTCTGTGACAGATCCAGCTCCAATATGTTTTATTTAAAAAAAAAAAAAAGCCATGTGATGTGTTCTGTTCAATTGCTTACTTAAATGAAACGGATAATTATTTTTTGATGCAAATGCTCCGAATAACCCACAAAATCCTTAGAAACACATTTGCGTACTTTGAGATGAAGAACTCTCTAAAGGCACCCTCCTTGTGACACCTAGTGAAATGTTTTCCGTTATTAGGGGGTCATTTAACATACTGTCCATTGCTGCACAGCATTCTTTTATTGTCACAGGAGCAGCGATTTCTCTAGGGATAGTCATATTATCCATGTAGAGACAAACTGAGGTGGTTACCCTTTAAAAGTTGACTCCAGGCTCACGGGGAAAGTAACTCAAATGTAGCCTCAGCTTTTTAAATGGGCTGAAGAGTGAAGAGGATACCCTCTAAGGCATGCAATGGATTACTGGAAAGTCAGGATAATTGTATCAACACTTTTAATTATGAATGAAGTCTTCAGGGACTAGCACTACAGCATGTATTTGAAATGCACCATCTTGTATAGTTTTTTTACAAGGAAGCTGAGATTCAGAGCAGTGAAGTATGTAGCCTAAATATATATGCGCTTGACCAGACCAAGGAGAATTTGTGTCCAAAGTCTACGCTCTTTTCGTTTGATGATGTTCCCTTTGTGACCTGATAAATATCCACATCATGATGCCAGATTGACTTGGATGCATGCTTCCATTTTCCTCCTACTGGAAAACTTTTAGAGCTCCATGCATGTCTCCTTAGGAAAATGTGACAGTTTCCTTAAACATTTGAGAAACAGTGTTTTGGAAGTACCCAGGTATTGATAACCAGTCTGGTAAACAATAGCAAAACTGGGAGGTGTCGTTACCATAATCTGCACAACCCGTATAACTCTTGAACATCTGTTTGTTCATTCAACACAGATTTGTTTAATGTTTTCTAAATGTCAGGCATTGTTCATGGTGATAGGATGTACAGCAGGAATTAAGACAAGTGGTGGCTGCTAGGCATGGTGACTCATGTCCATAATCCCAACACTTTGAAAGGTTGAGGGGGAGGATCCCTTGAGGCCAGGCTGGACAACATAGGGAGACCCGACGTCTACAAAAAAAATCCAATGAATTAGCCGGACATAGTGGTGCATACCTGTAGTCCCAGCTACTCGGGAGGATGAGGCAGGAGGATGGGTTGAGCCCAGGAGTTGGAGGCTGCAGTGAACTATGATTGCACTACTGCATTGCAGCTTGGACAATATAGCAAGACACCATCTCTGAAAAAAAAAACAAAAAACAAATAAAGACAGCTGATGTTCTTGCTCTTGCCTACTATGTGGAGATGGCACTATATACATTCCTATACAAATGAATAGGAATTTCATAGAGAGATGTTGTGGATTTCATGGAAGAGCCAGCCAGTGTTCTAGATGGTCATTGTATGGCTTCATTATTCTTGTCTGCTTTCTTCCTCTTTTAGGCTGCCTTGGAGTTTTCATAAGAAATTGTCCCTGGAGGTGTTAGATGGTCACAGCTTCCTTGGAGCATTGCAGTTGCTGGAATCCAGTTTCAGAATTAAGGGAGGGCTGCCCCCTGGCAATGGGCTGCCAAGAAAACCGCTGTGCTTGTTCTTAACCTCAGGCTCTGTCTGTGATCAGTCTGAGAGTCTCTCCCAGGTCTTCTGCTCCCTGGAAAGCCCTATCTCTCTGCAGGCTCGCCTCTGGGCTTTGTCTCCTTGGAGCCACATCACTGGGACAGCTGCGGATGTGGATGCAGATTTGAACCATGTCGCGGCCCCAGGGACTGTTATGGCTTCCTCTGTTGTTCACCCCAGTCTGCGTCATGTTAAACTCCAATGTCCTCCTGTGGATAACTGCTCTTGCCATCAAATTCACCCTCATTGACAGCCAAGCACAGTATCCAGTTGTCAACACAAATTATGGCAAAATCCGGGGCCTAAAAACACCGTTACCCAGTGAGATCTTGGGTCCAGTGGAACAGTACTTAGGGGTCCCCTATGCCTCACCCCCGACTGGAGAGAGGCGGTTTCAGCCCCAGAACCCCATCCTCCTGGACTGGCATCCGAAATACTACTCAGTTTGCTGCTGTGTGCCCCCAGCACCTGGATGAGAGATCCTTATTGCATGACATGCTGCCCATCTGGTTTACTGCCAATTTGGATACTTTGATGACCTATGTTCAAGATCAAAATGAAGACTGCCTTTACTTAAACATCTATGTGCCCACGGAAGATGGTGAGTACCTCATTGGAACAGAAAACAATACCTCTTGGGCAGGGTGTGGACACATTTGCCAGGAGGGTTTTATAGTGTCTCGTGCATGATCTTTTCTATAACCCGTTTATTTTAATTTATTTTTCATATTACAAATGCAGTTCTTGCAACAACGTATCACGTGTTCCACTTGTATATATTGGGCCATCTACTGGCTAGAGAAAACTATAAAAAATGACTTTAATTATTTTCATATATTGCCTTCTTAACTTTTTATAATGCTTATTTGCAGATGAAAATAAATATGAGCATATAATGTTGCATGTTATACCTGAATCATCTGTAAAGGAATGAGTCTATAGAAAAATAATAGAATTAAGTACACTATTATGTTCCAGTTTGCAAACTGAAAGATAGAGAAAATGGTTCTTTCTGCCTTAATGACTTCAGATATTAGCAACTTTTTTGAATTTTCAAAGAAAAACTTGATAATGGTTAATATACAAGCAGGGGATAGTTCATACAATGGTTGGATTTCATTGTTTAGAATCCGTTTTCTTAACATAAATTTGGATGTTCTTTTCTTCCAATATTCGCTGCAATCAAATGGCAAAATGTAGTCAGATGATTCTAGCTACATTAGAGATGAGCACGTTTGTATTTTTAAAAATTTCCTTTTTTTAGTAAAACAACAATGAAAGTCTGTAGACACAATAACATTTAATATGTTAACCTAATGTTAGTAAAACATGAGTAGTTTTATGTCTATAGATTTCAAATTCAGATTTCCTAGGAAGAATAACCAGACTAAAGTATGCCACAGTACTATCACATTTCCCAGTTAGCATTTCCATATGCCATATGAGGAGAGAAACAACAGAGAATAAAATATACCTGGAAAGAAAGGAAGAAAGGAAGTTAATTTGTGGGAATGATAGATGTATCTAATGTAGAAACTAGAGTGTGTCCTTTGTATAACGTTCTTCGTGGAGAGTGTGATAAATTTCTTTTATGGATAAATTTCTTCTTCTTCCTTTTTTTTTTTTATTAACTTCAATCCCTGGAAAACATTTTTTCAGTAAGATTTGGCTGAAAATACTAAATAAACAACAACATTAATCCAATGATCTCCAAAATTGTATTGCATCTATCAGATGACTCTTTCTCCATATAAATGCCAGATAGTCTAAGTTAGAGTGTCATGAAAAACCAGACCAGGGTTGTGTGTCAATGAGATTACAAATTGTCATTGAGATTACAAAGAACAGCCCAGAGAAAGAAATTAAAGGACTCTGCTTCATTATATTAGTGGTTTCTGGCATATTGCCCTTGTCGTTATGGTGACAGACCTCACAATTATCTCATAAAGTCCAGGTCTGAATGTGATTCAAGGAGTTAAACTGACATTTGGACGCTGTACTTCCATGGGGTGCTCTGAGCTGTCTCCGTGCCTAACAGTCCCTCTTTGTGTGTATGTGAGATGAATAAGAGCTCTCAAAAGCAATTAGGGTTCTCATTTGAGCAGCCACCTGGGTTGATATCTTTCTCATAACGAACTATTCAAACAAAACCAAAAGAAAGGAAGACAAAAATGGGGAGGAAACCCCGAAAACAGGACAAAGGGTTAAAATTGCTTTCATAATACCTTGGATGTGCTAGAGTCTGGTGATTTTATAGAGCTAGCCTTGGCAACAATGAATGCACTTCAAATAGAAGGCCGCCTCATATAGGAGTTGGACAGAATGAGGCCACCCATGAGAAACAATCAATAGCCTCCCTGACTGCAGAGCCCTGTATGTACAATTGTGTGGCTGGAGACCACAAACAGTGTGGCCGTTTCATTGTGATTCAGTATTGAATTAAAATTCGAGGAATGTAAATATGTGAAAAATGCTATTCAGTGAGAAAGTAATCCAAACCTGATAATAAACCCAGTTCCACTTGTTTCGTTCTTTAGGCTTTTTGAAGCATTATGCACATATGATCTTGACAAGGGAATCAGAAATCTAATAGTGACTGAAAAAGTAGAAGCGATCTCCCCACTATGTGTCAACCTTAGAATTTTGCTGGTGAGAGTTCAAAGCTACAGCCCTGCATGTTTGTACAGTCCATAAATCACAGCCGATTGGGTTAGGAGTTTTTGTTTTTGGTTGCTTGCTTGTTTTCTTAACTCTGTCAACCAAGAAGCAGTGCAGGCGGGGCGTGGTGGCTCACGGCTGTAATCCCAGCACTTTTGGGAGGCCGAGGCAGGCAGATCATGAGGTCAGAAGATCGAGACCATCCTGGCTAACATGGCGAAACCCCATCTCTACTAAAAATACAAAAATTAGCTGGGCATGGTGACGCGTGTCTGTAATCCCAGCTACTCGGGAGGCTGAGGCGGGAGAATCGCTTGAACCCAGGAGGCAGAGGTTGCAGTGAGCCAAGATGGCACCATTGCACTCCAGCCTGGCAACATAGCAAGACTCCATCTCAAAAAAAAAAAAAGTACCAATGCAGAGCTTTAGATATTTAATTATTGGTTATTCACTAAATGAATGAACTCCACATCCACAACAGCATATTGAAATGTTGACATCATGCTGATTCTCTCCAAAGGCCTTCCCTTAGACAGTTTCTTAATTCAGATCAATGCTTTTATTTAGCAGGATAGACAGCAATATTATTATTTGGAATTTAAAATTCCACTCTGACCAGTCTGATCAAGCCAGAAAGACAAATCTAAACAACAACAACAAATCTACTGTTTTTTGTTTAGCTTTGTCTTTCTGCCTTGATCAGAATGGCTCAAATTTCTACGTTTCCACTTTCATAAAATGTGTAGGTGTATTAAAAATACAAAAATAGACTTTATTTTAGGTACATACTTATCCTTACATTTAAGAAATAACTTGCATGAGGAAAAGTGTTGGAAATTTCTTCATAGTACAATAGTTTATGAAACATATATATTTTTTTCTTTAGAAA
>NW_016816960.1:3079002-3087372 GCF_001698545.2 Rhinopithecus bieti
GGATGGTCTCGATCTCCTGACCTTGTGATCTGCCGGCCTCGGCCTCCCAAAGAGCTGGCATTACAGGCGTGAGCCACCGCGCCCAGCCAGGTTTTATTTTTGAAAGATTTCAGGGGCAAGAAGCCCTTCCATTCTCCATCATGGGACTAAAAACACTGGGAAATATAAAGAAAATATAAATGAAAGTCATTATTGCCCAGGTGCGGTGGCTCATACCTCTAATCTTTAGGAGGCTGAGGTGGGTGGATCACTTGAGGTCAGGAGTTTCTGACCAGCCTGGTGAATATGGTGAAGCCCTGTCTTTACTAAAAATACACAAAATTAGCTGGGTGTGGTGGTACATGCCTGTAATCCCCGCTACTCAGGAGGCTGAGGCGGGAGAATCACTTGAATTGGAGAGGTGGAAGGAGGATACAGTGAGCCGAGATCGCACCACTGCACTCCAGCCTGGGTGACAGAGTGAGAATCCCTCTCAAAACAAAACAAAACAAAACACCAGGCATTATCATTGTATTTTCATTGTAGCATAATAGCAAATGCCATTATGATTTCTAGGAAAGTGAAATTCTGGGTTTTTTTTTTTTTTTGCTAGCAATACAATTGAAAAGTGAGATATTAAAAAACAACAGATGATTGAATGCAAGGTGTCTCTATCGTCTTTTTCCCCCAAGATGACACCTGACACTTTGAATACTATGACTTAAGTAAGCTTACCACGATTACTATTTGCCACTATTTGGTGAAAGCCTGGAGCTTTGTGATGAAATATAGACAGACACGACATGGACAATGACCTGTAGGAGTTCGCACAGTTAATAAACCTAAAGGTAGATAATAAGCCAGAGCATCCTCATTAGGGAACAAAGAAAGCTCTGTGACAGCTCAGGGACAAGCTATTTTTTTGAGAAAAATTTGATGGAAGCTGTAAGTGGTTGAGCTGTGCCATGAAGAATATATGGGCGATGGAAGGGATTCATCTACGAAAGCATCTGATGAATGGAACATTTGAACACACACATCTGCGTTAAGCAGCTTGGTGTCACTTGTTGCTGTTGTTACTACTTGGGCGTTAAGTGTGGCATGGTAACAGAATCTCTGCTTTAGCATGGGCTGTTTCTGGCAGTGCCATATCATAAAAGTTCTTTTTTTCTTTCCTTTTAGAAATAGGGTCTCGCTCTGTCATCCAGGCTGAAGTACAGTGGTGCACTTATAGCTACTGCAGCCTCGACCTCCTGGGCTCAAGGGATGCTTCCATCTCAGCTTCCTGAGTAGCTGCTGCACTCCGCCATGCCTGGCTAACCTTTTTAGTTTCTGTAGAGATGGGGTGTCACTATGTTGCTCCGACTGGTCTTAGGCTCAAGTGATCCTCCCACCTCGGCCTCCCAAAATGCTGGGATTACCAGCATAAGCCATTGCACTGGGCCCATAAACTTTTTAATGTTATCCACAGCTGCTGACCCTAACACTTCCTAGGGTAGACAAGCTACCTAAGTTGAAAGGGTGGCAGGAGAACAACAGGGAAAGAAGCTGGAAAGTCAACCGGCTTTGCTAGCGCTTTTAAAAAACAAATGCATTCACTTCTCTTATAGATAGCACTGGATCTAATTCAAGATATAATTTATAGCTTGGTTTTCATCCTTCAATAGCTCCCATCTTTTCTGAGGGTCTTACAAACTTTTCTGGCATTCTCCATTAGTCAAGAGATGTTTGTGTTCAAATGGTAGAAGGCAACCTAGCCTTAATCTGGTTTTGAGGGAAAAAAATGGAAATTTATTAGAAGGGCTATGGAGTATCCAAACTTACTGTAAAAGTTGAGAAATCAGATTGAGAGAATGGCAGGGATGCAGCTAGACTTTAGAGGCACCTGGAAGCAATGAATCCAAGGACATCACCAATCTTCATGTCTGGTTCTTTGCTTATTTCTGGAAATAGGCTTTAAATGGCGGTAAGAGGGTTCTCAGCAGTTTTTGTTAGTTGCATTTTGTTTTTGTCACTATCACCAGTGAGGGACAAAGTTCCGTGATTCCATACTAAAAATCCCAGGGCAGGGTTTTGATTGGCCCACTTGACTCAGGAGTAAGAAGAGATAAAACTGGGCTGTTCTTGGGTACACCAGTTGGCAGGGGGCGAAGGATAGTTCTCACCACAAGGTGTCTGGAATGAGCAGGCACTACTTCACTGTCCAAAATATTTTTGAGCATCGATTATATGCCAGACATGCCTTAGAGGCTGAGATTGCAGGATACACAAGCATTCCAAATTTTGAGAGATAGGTACTTGTAGGCAGAAAAGTCATGGTCCCTGAGATATGTGCAAGCATCCCCTCGCCCCCCCAACCAACTCGCTCTTTCCTGGAACCTGGGAATAGGTTACTAGGCATGGCACCTGACTTCTTCAGTACTCTGCCTTAAATAATGACTTCACATGGCAAAGGGAAATTAAGGTTGCCGATTGAATTATGTTTGCTAATCAGCAGACCTTCCAATAGGGAGAATCTATCCTGGATTCTCATATATATTAACAGAGACCCTCCACTGTGGATGCAGAACACTCAAGAGGAGATCAGAGTTGGTGTAAAGCAATGTGAGAAAGAGATACCTGGACATTGCTGACTTTGAATATGTAAGAGCCAGGAGAAAGGAATACAGGCGGCAGCCTCTAGGAGCCGGAAGAGATGGAGAAACAGATTCTTCCTTAGAGCTTCCAGAAAGGAGCCCGAAAGCCCTGCTGACACCTTGATTCTAGCCCCATGGAAGAAACTCTGACCTTAGAACTGTAAAAGAGTAAATGCGTGCTGTTCCAAGCTTACTAAGTTTGTGCAGATTTGTCCTAGTGGTAATAGAAAACTAAGGAAGAGTTTTATCACCCTGTAATATTATTTGAAATTCATAGTGAAGTATTACTCTGAAAACAAAAGTTCAGAGTCACTGAAGTTGGTTGTTTTCGGGCCTTCTGGACCCCTCTCCATTCTGGGATTTTACTTCCAAGAATTTCTAGTTGAAAACGCCCTTGGGCACTTAGAGCTTTCTACTTTGCTCAAGCATGCCAAGGAGATCATATCAATTCTTATTTTAGGGCAGACATTTTTTCAGATTTTTAAAACTTTACTTTTAAAATTTGAGAGATAGGTACCCCGTCTCTGACTGGGGTCTTGCACTATGGCCCAGGCTGTAGTGCAGTGGCACAGGCATAGCTCATAGTTTGCAGCCTCAAACTCCTGGGCGCAAGTGATCCCCCAACCTCAGCCTCCTGAGTGTCTGGGACTATATAATATGGCTGAACTACTATGAGGTTCAGAGAAGAAGGCATGTCAGGGTCTGCAAATTGGGAAATGGGGCAGATTTTTTTTTTTTTTTTTTTTTTTTTGAGACTGAGTCTTACTTCTGTCGCCTCAGGGACTGGAGTGCCAGTGGCACCATATCATGCCACTGCAAGCTCCGCCTCCCGGGTTCACGACCTTCCTCCTGCCTACAGCCTCCCAAGTAGCTGGACTACAGGGTCCCAAATGATGGAAATTTAAAAAAAAAATATAACATGAAAAAAAAATTCCCTATTAGATTTACATTCAATTTTCTGCCACCGATGGATGGCTATTTTTAAATTTTTAAAGAGTGATGCCTTTCCTGTGCTTGCCAGTGTAGTCCAGAACCCTAGCCGTCTAGAAGCTGAACTTTTCATTCAAACTCCAGAGTTCTGGGATTCAGGTGTGGCACTATGTCCAGTGGAATTTGTCATGATTTAATACAGTCCTCATGGCGAATTGTCGACCTAAATGGTCATATTCAAAAATAATTACTGTTTTGACACAGAACGTATCAGAAGGGTCAATTAAATTTTTTTCAGGCAAGCTATAACATTCCAGCAGTAAGATGGCTTTGAAATGGTCGGTATAACAAGAATATCCCAAATTGTTCTTTCCTCATCTGTTCCATAGAGTTTCACTTCAAGATGGCGGCTGCAACCTTACATGTCTTATTTCCTACTTCAACACTGGTTGACAAAACCTTTGGGTTCCCCACTCTTCCGTACACCGTTTAAGATGTGGTCTTTCTGAGCAAAGTGGATTCTTCTGGACTTTTTCCAAGTACTCCTTGTTACTCCTGCAGCCAAAACTTGTTTGCTGAGTTGGAATGGGAGCAGTTTAGCCCTTTAGCAGATCAGTCACTTATGGGCAAGTGACCTTAGCCCTTGCTTTGGGGCCACAGCGTGTCCTGTATGTTAAATAGAGCGCGGCTGAGAGATTTAGGTTTTAATCCGTATAAAGTGCTTAGTAGCCCAGCACAATACAGCACACCTGTAATCTGATTAGTGCAGCATCATTAATAACAGAAAAGGCGAACCCGAAAATTTCAGCGAAACTGCGCATGTGCATAGTGGTCTGGTATGATGGAATCTAGGCATCATAAATGTTGATTGTCTGTGACATAACTGTTGTAGTAGTGGAGGGGTAAGCTTAAGGCGTAAGGACCAATCATTCTGGGGCAGTTTCTAGTATGGGATTTAACAAATGGAAATTTTGGGAGGGTATACATTTAAAAAGAGGCTGACTATTATCATTCTGCTTATTCTACCTTTAGTCTTTTGAGCACTGTGTTATCAAATGGATTTTGAGCCATATGTGAGAATTCGAGAAATTTAATCGCCCAGGAAAGGATTAGGAATTAACTCTTTTGGAAAAGTTCTAAACCATCAAAAGGGCAGTAACACCATTTTTGTGTGTGAGAGTTGAGAGAAATTAATTTTCTTTTCTCTTGTTGTCTAGCACAAGAAAGTCCAATTGTATGCTATAGTCACAAAATATAGGTGAAAATGAAATTTGTTAACACAAATGAGGCAGATGTTTTAACAATCAACATCAACATGCAAGTCTAGGTGAAAGTAATTAATTGCTCCAGTTTTCATGTGTCATTTGGATGTTTGACAGTGTGTGACATATTCTTATAAGTAGAAGATAATTACGGAAAGTTATTAAATAAAGATCTCCTTGACACGGACTAATTGAAAAGGGTAGTATTTTGTAGCACAGTTTAAACTGGACAGTGATTTCCGATAGCATGTCTCTCCCCCCCAGCTCAAAAGAGCTTTCAGCTATTTGAATACTGAGTAATAATCTTACTGAGGGTTTAGAAATTACATATGTTTGGAATAATGCTATTTAGTAGGCTGAATTATGCTTGTTTGAATAATTAAGAAATATCTTTTCCTAGCAAAGAACATTTTCCCTTATGTACATAATCTTCCAATACATGAATTTTAATTCAATTCAATTTGCAATTTAGATTATTGTCATAATTTGAACAAATACAGATTACCTAGAATTTATTAAAAATCAAATTTTCACATAGTGCATATCATAAGAATTTTTTTTGGAAATTGTCAGAGATAGAAACTTTAGGTACAACTAGTCCACTGGAATATTTGGCCATTTAAAACAATTAGCTCATTATTTATTTGTGGAGTCTTCCTTCCTAAGATGTTGTAGTCTTATTTGTTGTCAATTAATATTGCTGGTTTGAACACTGTTATTTATTAGCGAAGCTATTTATTTTTATTATTTATTGTTTTTTTAAATTTTATTTTTTTATGTTTGAGACAGTCTCACTCTGTCACTCAGGCTGGAGTGCAGTGGCATAATCTCTGCCCACTGCAGCCTCCACCACTCAGGTTCAAATGGTTCTCCTGCCTCAGCCTCCTGAGTACCTGGGACTATAGGTGCCCACCACCACACCCAGCTAATTTTTTCTATTTTTAGTAGAGATGCGGTTTCACCATGTTGGCCAGGCTGGTCTTGAACTCCTGACTTCAGGTGATCCTCCTGCCTTGGCCTCCCAAAGTGCTGGGATTACAGGTGTGAGCCACCGCTCCTGGCCTAGCCAAGCCATTTAACCTTTTAAATATTTATTGTCCTCAACTATTAAAAATAAGAGTAATATGATTATACATCCTATGAATTTTTTTTTAGAATTATTGTGATTTGGGAGTAAACAACTATATAAGAAATAATTATAAAATAGATAACATTAGTGCATATTAGTGCTTTGATGTCATGTTAATTGAATATTAATCCCATGACTTTATCTTTCATTGGAAGATTCTTTGCCTGGGTGGGGTACTGGAAACCCTTGTTGAGAGCAGATCTGATCTTGTTAGGCTGTTTGTTGCTTCTCCTAAACCAGGCTGTTTTCATAATGAGTTAGTTTAACATTCTGTCTTTATGTTTAAGCACCCCTTTCCTTGGTACAGTCACAGCCAAACTGCAAACAGAAATCAAGAAGTTATGAGCTCCAGATTTGAGAGCCACGGAGAGTTTGTGAGATCAAAAACATCTGCTCTCAGTAAATAAACCAGATCTACCTAAATCACACAGTCAACTTAAAGGCAAGGGAACTGGAGGGAAAAATTCCAAAAGAGTGATCTCTTCGTGCAATAGCTACCGGTAAAGTAAAGCAAAGATGAGACAGTGTAGTCTCCACCTTATTATTTCGATCTAATATTCTAGATTGAGGTTCAGAGAAGCAGGTCTAGATTTCCACAAATTAGAAAGTGGTGGCTTGCTCTTGTAATCCTAGCACTTTGGGAGGTCTAGGTGGGTGAATTGCTTGAGTCCAGGAGTTAAGACCACCCTGGGCAACATGACAAAACCCTGTTCCTACCAGGAAAAAAAAAATTAGCTGGGCATGGTGGCACTGACCTGTAGTCCCAGCTACTTGAGGAGATGAGGCAGGAGGATTGCCCGTGCTTGGGAGATGTAGGCTATGGTGAGCCGAGATCACAGCAGTGCACTCCAGTCTGTGTGACACAGTGAGACCCTGTATCTAAAAAAGAAATAAAAGAGAAGCATTTCATTGTTAGATTTTACATATCCGATGATGACTTTTGATGGTGAAGGTAGGCATTGGTCTGTGGTCTGTGGAGGGTGTGTGTGTGTGTGTGTGTGTGTGTGTGTGTGTTTTTGTCTGTGTGTGAATGTTGTTGAAGGAAAGCCCATAGATGAAATATCCACAATTCAGTTAAGATCAAATATGTTACTGTGAAATGCCAAGTTATAAAACACCTAAACTATATCCTCTTCCCCTCTGAAACCCCAAACATCCCAAAGTCTCCTTCAAGCCAGACATCATCTTCGTCTACTGTGCATGTTGTCTGCACAGTCCTCGAGTTTACCTCAGGGCAAGTACCTGTTGCCATCAGAAATAAAGAATGCAGCAGGTACTGATTTATCTCAGGCAAAGGAGCTCTTCTGGTGGGTTTCAACAAGATATGAAAATTGTAGATTCTTGAACACTCCTTTTCTTCTTCCTTACAATGAATGTCTTCAGCTACATTCTACTCTCTTCTCTGTCTTTTATGACATAATCAGTCATTCACTCAACAAGGGAATATGTAATATTCACCTAACGTCCCATTTGCCTGTCACATATGGACTTTAGCCTCCAGTCAGGCCAATGACACTATTGATCTCCTAATTCCAATCTCGACTCTTTGGGTATTTTTTCTCTTTTCCATTCCTTATTTTCTTTAGAGCCATTTTAGGTAACTCATTTAAAAATTATTAGTAAATAAATCATTATTTGCAATCAGCATAGACAAGGCCTTGGGTGAGTCTAAGTGGGTATCCGGAGAGATCTAAATCTGCTGCTGGAAAAGTAAGTGGGAAAGCCCCATTGATATGTGACCCAACTAAACCACATTTCATGAAAAGTACAAAGTCTTCAGCGACTGTTTTGGGATTTCAGGGAAAAGAAAGTGGAGGCAAATCTGAGAGTGGATGCTTTCTATGGATCCTTGAGAGAGAGGTTTGCACCCTGCCTTGAGTGAATATGCAGAGCGTAAACACGTGTTTGTGCAGTGAGGAAATGCTGTCTGTGTTTCCTAAAACGAGGTTCTCGTTTATTGCTTCTTTAGCTGCACAGAGACATAAAAGATGCAAAATTGGGGAGAAGGGAGAGATAAAACTAAGACAAAACTGGAGGAGGGTGCAACGATGTTGTAATTTAACAGGCAAAGTACTCACTTGGGTATGTTTTACATTGTTACATTGTGACATTGGAGGGTTCATAAATGGAATTCCATCCAAACTAATTCTAATGCCTATCTTTTCTTCTTAGCAGACTATACAATAAAGTTCTTACCAAATTCAAATATACATTTTATCACCTGGTGTTTAAATCATTAATACGAAAGCTTTCAGTCTCCCTCAAATTTCTAATCTAGTAAAGTACTTTCATAATTTTATATTGGAATTGTACTAATCCAGATAGCTAGTATGAAATCAAGTTATAATACTATTTTGCATGTTTCTAAAATGTTTAAATTTAAAAATAGATAAGTAAGCCTTAGAGAGAAAACCAGCTTTCCCAAAAATATTAA
>NW_016816960.1:3088032-3100504 GCF_001698545.2 Rhinopithecus bieti
AGCTGGTTGCCTGTTTTAAATGCAGTGGTCTATAATTTGATTGAATGCAGAAGGAATCATTTCCAATAAATTAATTACAGTTCATGGGTTGGAAAATAACTGAGCTCATCATTAGGGAAAGCTTATTCTAAGACTTAGGTTAAAATGAGCTTCCTCTTGCATTTCATTCAACTTAAGGTTTTGTAGTTACTTATCATCATCAAAAGTATCATCAGAATCATCACCATCATCATTATCTAAAGTTGAGTAGCTATGAGAAGGTATTGTGAGGTCCTAACGTTAGAGGAATCAATATCTTTGAGATTTGATATTGTTATTTTAAGACTGCAGAGCATGGATTAGAATCTATGTTTTAAAAACTTTGACAGGCCACGTCATAGGTAGTCAAGTTTTCTCTTGGCATGGGTTTTGAGTTGACTTGTGTTATGGTTGAATTGTGTGTCCCAAAAAAGATGTTGATGTCTTAACTCCTGGTGCCTAGGAATTCCACCTTATCTGAAAATAGGGTTTCTGCAAATGTAATCAAGGTAAGATGAGTTCATACTGTGTTAGAGAAGATCCTAAACCCAATATAATTGGTGTCCTTATAAGAAGAGACACAACGATAAAGACAGAGACAGGGAGAACACCATGTGAGGATGGAAGCAAACATTGAAGTGATTCATCCCTAAGCTGGGGAACACTGTTAGAAACCACAGGGAACTAAGAACAACTCAATCCAAGACAGAAGCATGAAATGGATTTTCCTTCAGAGCCTCTAGAAGGAATCATCTTAATTTTGGACTCTGCCCCAGAACAGTGAGACAATACGTTCTTGTTGTTTCTAGTCACCAAGTTTTTGGTAATTAGTTACAAAGCCCCAGAAATGAATGCAGTCCGGATTAGGTATATTCCGCATAGATATGCTGCCTAAGAATGCCAGAAGCCAGAAGAGGTGATGTCTGCATTTCTTGTTCATAAAATCCTGTCTGAGTACCCACTGCTCTGTCCAGGGCAAAGCTCCCCTGACACATTTTTAGCCTTTAGACTATGTCCTATCTCCCCTGCTCACCAGAGAAGTAGGTCTTGGATTCCAGTCTCTCAAGGCTGGCATTTTCCAAGTAAAAGATACTGCCTTTGTGTAAGTCCTTCCCCCTTGAGTGTAGGTGGGACATAGGATTTGCTTCTATCTCATGGAATATGATAGAGATAATGGAACACCACTTCCATGATTATGTTACATAAGCATATACATTGTGTCTTACTAGTATACCCTTTTTATTGCATTCCTGGTTTCCATGCTTTGATGAAAGAACAGCCATGTTGAACAGGTGCATATGGCAAGAAGCTCAGAGCTGCCTCTGAAACAACAGCCAGCAAGGAACAGAGGCATTCAGTCCAGCAGTCTACAGGGAGTTGAATCCTGCCAACAACCACATAAGTTTGGAAGCGAATCTTCCTCAGTCATTCAGCTTTAAATGAGACCCCAGCTCAGACCAACACCTTCATTAGTGAGAGACTTCGAAGCATTGGACCCTGCTAAGGTTCTGCCTGGATTCCTGATATGCAAAAACTGTCATAAAATAAATACATCACTTGAAGCTGTTAAGTTTGTGGTTGTTACATAGCAGTCAATAACTCATGTGGCACAATATGCAAAACAAGGATTTCAGCTGAGCACAGTAGCTCACACCAGTAATCCCAGCTCCTTGGGAGGCTGAGGTGGGAGGATTGCTTGAGGCCAGGAGGTCAAGGCTGCAGTGAGCTATGATAGCGCCATTGCAATCACAGTTCATGGCAGCTATGAGCCTGGGAGACAGAGCAAGACCTTGTCTCTAAAAAAAGGCATGGATTTTAAATTGGCCAGATTGTAACCCAACTTCTACATAGATATTATGTCTCCATTGGAGGGATATATATTTTGAGATTTTACAATCCTTAATTACTTAGGAACAATTAGTTGGCGAGTGAAAGAAATTCAGGTTGAATTCACTTAAGGAAAAAAAAGAGATTTGCGGGTTCCATTTACTAGCAGTGCATTTAGTTTTGAAAATGGTGTCCTCAGGTCTAATCATTGCCCTTAGGAACCTGGCACTTTGGCGCCATGTTTCTTCTTCTTTTGGCTTTCTTAGAGAGGCTGTCCGTGTGTGGTAGTAGGCAGTCAACAGCATTTCCTAGTATATCATCCTTTTCTCAGAGAAGCACATTGTCTTTGCAACTATGTGTATTGGCCTAATTTTAGTTGCATGCCAACCAATGTCTGTATCCAGTGGAAGGAGACACTTGGATTGATATGGACTGCTTGGGTTATGTGTACTCTTCAGAATTGGGAAGAGATTGGGTAAGTCCAATAGGCTTAGGGTAGATGCAAGTAAGATTGCTCCCCAGAAGAAAATGGAATGCTAGGTAAGCAAAACTCATTGGTGTCCATTGTCATTGCTCATGTTACAAATAGTACCAAACAAGAAAGAATGGCATGGCTGCTTCATGGAAGAGGAGATGAACTTGGGGGCAAAACCTTACCTAGAATATTTCCTTTTTTCATCTAAAAAGAGGAACTTGGACATTCAGAAATGAGAAAACCTGTGTATTAGTTGCTGTTGTTGTTGGTTTGTAAGCAGCTATCGCTCTTAGTGACATATAGAGATAAAGTGACAGGAACAGATGAGGATATTTCTATTAGGACGTTATCCAGGCAGTTAGTTCTGTGTTGGGAGTCACCCTCCTGGGACACTCCTGGGTCTGGAAGCTGTCAGCTGGTAGCAAATCAGAGATAGTCTGAGATTTAATGCCAGATGGGAAATGTGACCTCAAATGAATTAGGCTGTTTAGGACTGGGTATAACATACTGTTTTTGCCATCTCTTTTAAGAGTTATAACTGAAAGGTTAGGTTTACTGAAGGATAAGCCAATTTGGGGAGCTGATCTGGTGAATATAAATTTGGCCAAATTTCAGCCTAAGCCTTTAGCAGGGTGAAAGTTTGGGAATAGTTTCATTGTAGGACATTAGGCAAGCGGCTGACAAAAGAGCTTCCAGTTCTTTCACAAGGAATTCTTCAAAAAGCAAAGGAGGTCCTACTCAGTCAGCCTGCTCTTTCTGCTCAGTAGACTTCTTTGTGAGACTGTGCTGTGAGTGAGTTCTCAGGCTGGTGATACAGCCTGGTCTTCAATTCTTGTGCAGCTCTGTAAGTCCACGTAGGCACCACTAACATCCTTATGACATTAAGTGTCATTGGATTGTTTGCTAACGTTTTCTTCCGTATGGGCCCCAGGCATTAGCAAACATGTAGTTTATTCATTTATTTATTCACTCAGTGAATATTTATTGAACCTATTCTAATTGTCCGGCCACTTTGCTAAATGTCGTTCCATCACTTTGCTTGCAGACCATACGGGGAAAAATGCACAACTAACTGGAATCATCATTTAGTGTAATTAGTGCAATGATGCAACAAGTTGGGAAGATGTAAGAACATCTGGGAGGAGCATGTGTCCCAGACTGAGAGGGTGAAAATGCACTAAGGAGAAATTTGTAGAATCAGTAACTGACCAAATTGCTGGGAGGAGAGTCATTTCAGACAGAGAGAGGAGCACGTTCAAGGCTGAAATCTAGAGCCTGACATTAATATCGATTCTCTTAGCTAAGTGTTGTTAAAGAAACCAAATGACAGTGAATTTGAAGTCCTGCACTCAGCCAACCGTATGAAGTGTATGAAGTGTAGTCACTGCATGGTCAGTTAATTGCAGGGCAGGATCCTTCAGTCATCAGTCGAGCTAGAGAGAATATTGACAGATGTGCTCTTATGAACGCTGAGAAGCTCAACCAGGACACGTATTTAGCTAAAAGGGGGTCTGACCTCCTTTTAGAGATGGGAAACAAAGGTGGACAGCATAACCCATAGACTAAATCTATCACACTGCTGTTTTTGCCAAAGGGTTTAATGGAACACAAATAAGCCCTTTTATTTAAGTATTGTCTGTGTCTGCTTTCACACTACAAAGGTAAAGTTGAGTAGTTGCAAAGGAGACCATATGGCCTGTAAAGTCTACAATATGTACTGTCTTACCCTTTATTTTAAAAAGTTTTCTGACCCCTGATGTAAAGGACTAACTTCATGAAGTCGCGTGGGGATTTTCTAGTTACCATATAGACATCAATGGAAGAGCACAGAAGTTCCATGTCAGACAGCAATTGTTTTCAAACTGGCTATGAATTTTTTCCAAATGCAGATTCCTGGGCTCTATCCAGGCTTCCAGTGACTCAAAATCTGGGTATAGATTCCAACAGTTTGCCTTTTAGTGACCTTAGAGGTGATATTGATGGCAAAAATTTTATATATGTACATATCCATGAAACAGACAATTGGACATGAAATATTTTTTAATCCACATGTAAACAGATACTCCTTTCTGCCATTAAAAACCAATTAGAAAAAAATAATAAAAGCCTGTTTTCAAAACCATGCTCCATATGGCTTATGCAAGATAATTTTCTGAAGTGACCTTCAAGATGAAATAGTTGCAAAGTATATGTGTGTTCAGTTAAATTAGGAGGTGCATGTACAACAAGGAATTACTAGCTGTAGATCTTTAAAATCAAATCAGTGTAAACAAAACACTGTCAGCCCAGTGGCCAAAGAACACAATCAATCAAAAGATGAATAAATATATACAATTATACACTACAACTACTAGATGATGATGATGGTTATGATGGTGATGATGCAGATGGTGATGGTGATAGTGATGATGATGGTGGTTATGGTGATGATGGTGATGATGATGGCGATAATGATGATGGTGATGATGGTGGTGATGAGGATGGTGAAGGTGATGATTTTGATAATGATGGTGAGGATGGTGAAGATGATGATGGTGATGGTGATGTTGATCATGATGGTGATGAGGATGGCGAAGGTGATGGTGATGATGACGGTGATGATGATGGTGATGGTTATGATGATAGCAATGAAGATAATAATTGTGATGATAATTTATGGTGATAATAATGATTGTGGTGATGGTCTGTTTCTATGTCTCAATCTCAGTTGCTCCCCCAGTTTCCATACAAACAGAACCACCTTAGAGACGTTTCAAGCTTACCATATTCGAAACTCAACTGCTGCTTTTGACACAATGAATGCCCTCCTGTCTCCATTTTTACCGTCTTAGGAGAACTCACAACCATCCCTCATCACTCAGTGAGCCAAGTATTCTAGCTGCTGATCCACATGTCTGAATGGCTGCCTTGAGGAACTGACATGACCTTGGGGACCTACAGGGAGCAATGATGCTGGACTGGGGCAAGGATGAGTAAAGGAGGGATGAGTCCAAGTTGTTGGGGGAAGACAGGGCAGCCAACTCTATCTGGAGCTCTCAGATGGGTGTAGCGGTTGTGGAGATATTTCCAATGGCATTTTGAAGATGTGGAAGAATGTTATTAGGCAGAGCAGAGATTCTTAACTGAGAGCAATTTTGGATCCACTGTAAGGGACATTTGACAATGTCTAGAGATATTGTTGGTTGTCACAACTGGGGAGGTGCTACTGACATGGAGTGGGAGGTGGCCAGAGATGCTGCTGAACATCGTACAATGCGGAAGAATGACTCATACAGCAGAGAATTATCTAGTCCAAAATGTCAGCGTTCTGATATTGAGAAACTTGGCTCCATATCATACATGTGTAATTGTTTTTTACTTGCTGATTCTAGATTCAACTGGGCAAGGGGGTGTCAGCAATGTCTGGAGATATTTTGGATTATCCAATCTGGGCAGTGTGTGCTCCTGACATCTAGGAGGCAGAGGATGCTGCTAAACATCCTGCAGTGCACAGTACCGCCCTCACAACAAACATAATCATCCAGCCCCGAAATGCCCACAGTGCTGATGTTGTGAAACCCTGCTCTAAGTCAAAGCATTGTCTTACTTAATTTTTAATTCCTAGTGTATATCAATGGTTCTCAACTTTGGGGAGGGGACAGGTTTGCTTCCAGGGTACATTTGGCAATGTGGAAAGACATTTTTGTTCCTTGTGAGTGTGGAGCGTGTTACTGGGAACTAAAGAATGGAGGCCAGGGATGCCACTAGACGTCTTACAATGCATAGGACAGCCTCCACCCCTCTGAATGATCTGGCCCCTAATGTGAACAGTGCTGAAGTATACAAAACATTAGGTAGACTATGGAAGCCTATAGAAGAAGAGAATCTGAGAAAATTGTTGTGCTGGGGTAACACTGAAGAATGTGGGGCGATTGAACAAATGCTTGTGCAGACAGCTTGGCACCAAATTGCAACGGAGCACCAATGGGACAGTGAAAAGGGACAAGTCCTACAATGCACAGTTCTTGACCATCCTCAAAGTGCTCCAAAGCTATGTTGGTGTGCATGTATTATCTCATTGATCCTGTTTGGGAATTATCATGTTGACAGCTGGAGTCCCATGAAGGAACATTTTTAAGCAGGAAAGTGACAAGCTTTGATTTGCCTTTTGAGATTAATGACTCAGAGACTGCCAGTTATTTGTTAACTTGCTTGATTCAGCCTAAGCAGACATCTAGAGGGTGTAATTTGATTTATTCTGCAGAGGGGTGATTGGCCCCTATATTATCTTGGCACACTGCCTGAATTTCTGAACACCAAAGACTTATTTATTTAGCATATGGCCATCTCATTTCCAAGAGCCATCAAAGAAGTGAGAATGGACTAGATATGGAACAAGTTGACCATTGGATTAGTTTATCAGATGATTAGCATGCCATGCTAGTTTATCAAGACATGGAACATTTAAAGAAGGGGAGGGTAACATATACAAGGAAGATAGGAGATCTTGGTCCCAGTTTCTTTTTTTTTTTTTTTTTAATGCATGAATAGTCTTTTGGTAAATACGGTTTATGTTTGTTTCTGCTTTCTAAGTTAGGCTGCAAAATATTATTTATCGGTGGTATTCTCTGAAATTGATTGGCATGGCAAGACTCTAAAAGAGTATCCATAGGTATATTTAAAAATAAAAGATAATATTTTCATCTTTGCAGAAAACATCTATTTACTATTGCTTGGAATAGAAAGCAGAATTTTGCTGTAGCCATTAGGAAGTAACAAACACTATGCCATAATTATAGTAAGAAGAAAGCATCAAAAAGAAATGTTTCGGTTCTTTTATACACGGTTGGCACAAAATTGTCCACATATATGAATACTCCCAAGAATGTACCATAAAAAGAACCTTCCACCACTATTAACCAAATTAATCAGTGGTCATTACCATGGGATTGGGGATACATTTTACATGTTCTTGATTAGATTCATTAGCCAAAGAATAAGACCTAATTGATGAAAGTGGGCTGTAATTTTTTGTTTTTAAAATAATGGCCTCTGGCCAAATATGGGCAAAAGAAACAGCAGTTGATTTGTTACTTTACATTTGTTTCTTGCATCCTGCTCGAAAACAGAGGTGATTTACAGTTTTAATATATTTTTCATGCACAATTAACATCATTGTTGCCAGTTTTATGAGGCAGGAAAGTGGGCCTTCTATGATTTATTGTGAGTGCATGAAACAGAATTAATGCTACTAGCAACAGAGTTTTAGTAGGAAAAAGTTAAAGCACACAGTCTTAAAAAGGAAAGGTTGGTGTCAAAATTATGTTTGCTTTAGGTAAGCTTTATACCTCCATGGATGGCTTTTTTTTATAGCAACAACAACAATAATTGTATTTACACTGGGGCTTTTCTCGGTTTCAGAGGGTTTCGCGTGGAGGGCCAAAATGGTGAAATATCTAACATTGTTGTATGAAGGAGTGAGGGAAAATCCAATCAAGATTGGCATTTTTAAAAAAGAAAAGCGGCATAGGAAATATTTTAAAGATTTGGGGCCAAGCCTGGTGGCTGATGCCTGTAATCCCAGTGTTTTGAGAGGCTGAGGAAGGAGAAGCACTTGAGCCCAGGAGTATGAGACCAGCCTGGGCAACATGGCGAAACCTCCATCTCTACAAAAAAAAAAACCTAAAAAATTAGCTGAGTGTGATGGCACGTACCTGTAGTCTCAGTGACTGGGGAGGCTGAGGTGGGAGGATCGCTTGAGCCCAGGAGGGCCAGGCTTCAGTGAGCTGTAATCACATCACTGCACTCCAGCCTGGGCAACAGAGCAAGACACTGTGTCTCAAAAAAAAAAAAAAAAAAAAAAAAGGTTTGGTATCTTTCTTTCCCCACAGTTAGCATATACATTGAAAACTGTGCATTTAAGCCAAAATAGTTTTTTTTTTTTTAAACATTTCACTATAAAACTCTGGCTTGCACATGGGTACATGATTTTGCTTTGACTTCTTCAATTGCCGCCTGCCCTGGTATGAGACCCGTGAAGTAAGCAAAGCATTCTTTTTGGCACAGAAATGAAACTCTTAAACATATTGTTTATTATCACATAATGGAAAGAGAGATACTCTTCAAAAACAAGGACACATGAAACCCTTATTGAAAAGCAATCATACATTGGTGAATTTAATGTTTTGGAGCAAATACTATTACATTGGATACCTATTAGTCTTTCTAGGTAGTGAAATATGTATAAGGCAAAATGAAGCATCAATGGAAGGGTCCAACTAAGCTTGTTTCTCGTATAGTTTCTCTGCCAGCTCAGACCTCAAGGGTACCTCCTGCCTGCAATGTGGACTGTCTGCCCCACACACTGATTTCCAGCCTTTTCTGCTTCATGGAGTGACTTGCTGACCTTCTCTGTGCATGGCTAATAGTACTCTATTGACTGGCAAGGGTTGTGTCTTCCACTTGGCTCTTCCAAACTGCTAAAGAAAGCAACACAGAAAGTGTAGCTGACAATAATTATCTGTCAGATTTATGTGAATCACAGCATGGATGGTAGACCTGTTGTTTCTTTTTTCTCTTTGAAAGAGAGACTGCAGTTTTCTCTGCAGCCATGGTACTTTATAAATTATTTCCTCTTCCATCTCTTAAAAGTCACTGTTATTTATCACCCCGTTAGCTGTGGATGGGGGAAATGCCCACTCATGCAGTACTGGAGGATACACAGATTGTCACACATCTTTTCGGGAGACTACACAGCAGTAGGTAGTGTAGTATTAAACAAATGCCTGAAATGTGAGCCAGGAATATATTGCACTTCAAAGAATTTTACCCATAGGATGTAACTGGGAAAGTGCAGAAGAATGCATATATATGGATGTTCATTGTTATGTGTTTTATGATAGCAAAAAAAAAAAAAAATTTCAATTTTATTTTAGACACGGGGGTACACGTGCAGCTTTGCTACATGGGAATACCGTGTGATGTTGAAGTTGGGGTATAGATTCCATTACCCAGGTATCGAGCATGGTACCCAATAGGTAGTTTTTCAAACCACGACCCCGTCTTCCTTCCCTTCTAGTAGTCCCTAGTGTGGAGTGTTCCCATATTTATGTCCATGTGTACTCAGTGTTTAGCTCCCACTTATAAGCAAGAACATGTGATATTTTGTTTTCTATTCCTGCATTAAGTAACCAATATTTTTAACAACATAGAATCCATTACATAATTAGAGATACAATAGAAGCATTGAATACCAGCTGTTAAAATGGCATTACAGGATAATATTTAGTGATATGGAGGAACATTCAGAGTGTATTATAGACAAACATTTTCTTCATATCATTTTTTACTGGACTGGACTGTCATTTTCTTATGGGCTCCCTTGTGTTATTTACTGTAGTGCATCTCAGTTTTATTGCATATTATACAAAATAGAAGATAATGATAGCTTGGCACATTCTCTGCTGAGACTATTTACAGTGGTGTAAAAAGGTGTTGCTAGGGGTGTGTGTCTCAGTCTATCCCAGCCTTGTAGGGCCCCACGTTTCAACTCCCTAATAACCCATCGAGGACACACAGGCACACAGGGGAGAATGCTCTGGTTTAAACAGTCAACCGTAAGCCAGACACAGTGGTGCAACCTGTGGTCTCAGCTACTCAAACGGCTGAGACAGAGGATCTCTTGAGCTCAGGAGTTCAAGACCAGCCTGGGGCAACATAGCAAAACTCCCATCTCTAAAAAATAAAAACAAACTCAACCATTTTGAGTTTTACATGTTGTAAATATCTTCTCCTACTGGCCCCCACCCATCATTCCTGGTTTTGATTGAAACAAAACCATTAGTTTTAATGTGGCAAAATGCCATCAGCATATTTTTCTTTCTAACAGTTTCTCCTAAGTAGTACCTGTTAAAGAAATCCTGTTCTACCCCAATATCACAACATTTTCCTGCATATTTTTCTATAAGTATCAGAATTTCATTGTTCATACAGACATTTTTTAATCCATGCAGAGTTTATTTTTATATACAGAATGAGGTAGGAATCTCATGTTATTTTTTTCCCCAATAGGGGAACATTGCTTTTGACACATGAAAGAAACAATGTTTCTTTTTTTTTTTTTTTTGGAAACAGAGTCTTGCTCTGTTGCCCATGCTGGAGTGCAATGGTGCGGCCTCGGCTTACTGCAACCTGTGCCTCCCAGGTTCAAGCGATTCTCCTACCTTAGCCCACTGAGTAGCTAGGATTACAGGCGCACACCACAATGCCCAGCTAATTTTGTAATTTTAGTAGATACTGAGTTTCACCATGTTGGCCAGGCTGGTCTCAAACTGCTGACCTTGTGATCCGCCCTCCTGGCCTCCCAAAGTGCTGGGATTACAGGCGTGAGCCACCACTCCCAGCTACAGTGTATTCTTTTCCAGTGATTTGTGGTGTCAGCCAGGACGCCGATAGGGATAAATGGCATGTAACTTGAGAAATGTAATAAAGATGGGGACAGGATATAGGGCACCAACATAGGATAGTGGAGCCCTTATGTGAAGTTGCTGATGCCCACTGAGGTTGAACTGGACCTACCTACTAGAGGGAACTGGAGGTCATATATACAGGCCTTACTCGCCTTCTGTCCTCCAGATTATCTGCCAGTGTCTTCCTTGGCTGAAACCCAGGAGCAGCCAGAAGGCAAGAGTGAACCTGTTTACTTACCTTCCACAGCAGAGAGGAGTGGAGATGAGGAAAAGCAAATCTTGAAGGGGCCAGATAACCCCTCAACCCCGCAAAAAATAGTACAAGCTTTTAAAATTCATCATATATACATCAGCCAATCCAAGGGCTTTATATTTGGTCCTCTTGATTTCCTGATCCATTCCTGCAAGATAAAGTATGACTCAAATAGTACAAACGCCTATATATTTTTCATCTTCAACATTCCCGTTGCTTTTCGTAGAATTTATTCTTTCATATACAATACAGAATCAATGTATCAAAATCTGCAACATTCTTCTGTCTTTGCTGGGAATTGTATCTATTTAAATGTTGATTTGAGGAAAAATAAACATCTTCCAAGCTCATGTTATCTCATTTGTAAACAAGCATAGTTCTTTACTTGTTGAGATCTAATCATAGCTTTATTAAAGACTTTGAGCATTATGTGTTAATTAATTATTATTATTATTTTGCAAATGTTATCGTCAATTACATTTTCTACTCCTGGTATAAAAGAATGTCGATCTTTTTTGTATATTGATTATATGTTCAGCCATCTTTTTGGATTCCCTATTATTTCTAGTAGCTTTTCTGTTAAATTACATGGTTTCCATAAAAATGGTGACATTATCTACAAATAATGACCATTTTCTCTCTTTCCTTTCAATACTTGTAATTTTCATTTCCTTTATAACTTGTACCATGGTATGGCCCATTGACGTCCAGTGCAAGGATGAATACTGTTGGTATAAACTTTTGTTCCCATTCATGATTTTACAGGAAATGAGTCTAACATCTTTTTTGTAAATGCAGCGTTGAGGAGAGATTTTTAAGCATGCAGTCGAGGAGAGATTTTTAAGCATGCAGTCATTATCAGATAGTATGAATTACTTGCAATTCCCAGTTTTTTCTAAGTTTTTAAAAATGTTTTCTTTTGTTCATAAATATTGATTATTGCCAAATAATCAATTGACATTTCTACAGCTGGTTATATGATTCTTCTCTTATAATTAATGTGCTCGGAAAATTAATGTATTTTTAAATACATACTCAATTTTGGAAATAACACATTTTTAATCTTAAAAGAAACCTTTTAAAAATGGCCATTCTTCTATTATAGTGGAATATATTGTATATTCTAAGAATAGCTACTATTTTACTAAGTTTGGTTTGTAAATATTTCACTTAGGATGTCTACATCTACATTCATAAATGAATTTTATTTATAATTTTCTGATGTACACTCTATACTTTTGATATGAATGTTAAACTAGCCATACAAAAGGATTTGGGTAGCTTTCTTTAATTTTATATTATCGGAAGAAAACTTCAATAAGTAGGATTACTAAAATATTTGTGAAAATTATCTTGGATGGTGAGTTTTTGTGTGGGAGATTTTTAGTAACTCTTTCAATACTACTAATAGCTTTTAGTTTATTTCTTTGTGTAAAGTTGCTTTTTTTTTTT
>NW_016816960.1:3100869-3141001 GCF_001698545.2 Rhinopithecus bieti
TTTTTTTTTTTTTTTTTTTTTTTGGAAACAGAGTCTTGCTCTGTTGCCCATGCTGGAGTGCAATGGTGCGGCCTCGGCTTACTGCAACCTGTGCCTCCCAGGTTCAAGCGATTCTCCTACCTTAGCCCACTGAGTAGCTAGGATTACAGGCGCACACCACAATGCCCAGCTAATTTTTGTAATTTTAGTAGATACTGAGTTTCACCATGTTGGCCAGGCTGGTCTCAAACTGCTGACCTTGTGATCCGCCCTCCTGGCCTCCCAAAGTGCTGGGATTACAGGCGTGAGCCACCACTCCCAGCTACAGTGTATTCTTTTCCAGTGATTTGTGGTGTCAGCCAGGACGCCGATAGGGATAAATGGCATGTAACTTGAGAAATGTAATAAAGATGGGGACAGGATATAGGGCACCAACATAGGATAGTGGAGCCCTTATGTGAAGTTGCTGATGCCCACTGAGGTTGAACTGGACCTACCTACTAGAGGGAACTGGAGGTCATATATACAGGCCTTACTCGCCTTCTGTCCTCCAGATTATCTGCCAGTGTCTTCCTTGGCTGAAACCCAGGAGCAGCCAGAAGGCAAGAGTGAACCTGTTTACTTACCTTCCACAGCAGAGAGGAGTGGAGATGAGGAAAAGCAAATCTTGAAGGGGCCAGATAACCCCCTCAACCCCGCAAAAAATAGTACAAGCTTTTAAAATTCATCATATATACATCAGCCAATCCAAGGGCTTTATATTTGGTCCTCTTGATTTCCTGATCCATTCCTGCAAGATAAAGTATGACTCAAATAGTACAAACGCCTATATATTTTTCATCTTCAACATTCCCGTTGCTTTTCGTAGAATTTATTCTTTCATATACAATACAGAATCAATGTATCAAAATCTGCAACATTCTTCTGTCTTTGCTGGGAATTGTATCTATTTAAATGTTGATTTGAGGAAAAATAAACATCTTCCAAGCTCATGTTATCTCATTTGTAAACAAGCATAGTTCTTTACTTGTTGAGATCTAATCATAGCTTTATTAAAGACTTTGAGCATTATGTGTTAATTAATTATTATTATTATTTTGCAAATGTTATCGTCAATTACATTTTCTACTCCTGGTATAAAAGAATGTCGATCTTTTTTGTATATTGATTATATGTTCAGCCATCTTTTTGGATTCCCTATTATTTCTAGTAGCTTTTCTGTTAAATTACATGGTTTCCATAAAAATGGTGACATTATCTACAAATAATGACCATTTTCTCTCTTTCCTTTCAATACTTGTAATTTTCATTTCCTTTATAACTTGTACCATGGTATGGCCCATTGACGTCCAGTGCAAGGATGAATACTGTTGGTATAAACTTTTGTTCCCATTCATGATTTTACAGGAAATGAGTCTAACATCTTTTTTGTAAATGCAGCGTTGAGGAGAGATTTTTAAGCATGCAGTCGAGGAGAGATTTTTAAGCATGCAGTCATTATCAGATAGTATGAATTACTTGCAATTCCCAGTTTTTTCTAAGTTTTTAAAAATGTTTTCTTTTGTTCATAAATATTGATTATTGCCAAATAATCAATTGACATTTCTACAGCTGGTTATATGATTCTTCTCTTATAATTAATGTGCTCGGAAAATTAATGTATTTTTAAATACATACTCAATTTTGGAAATAACACATTTTTAATCTTAAAAGAAACCTTTTAAAAATGGCCATTCTTCTATTATAGTGGAATATATTGTATATTCTAAGAATAGCTACTATTTTACTAAGTTTGGTTTGTAAATATTTCACTTAGGATGTCTACATCTACATTCATAAATGAATTTTATTTATAATTTTCTGATGTACACTCTATACTTTTGATATGAATGTTAAACTAGCCATACAAAAGGATTTGGGTAGCTTTCTTTAATTTTATATTATCGGAAGAAAACTTCAATAAGTAGGATTACTAAAATATTTGTGAAAATTATCTTGGATGGTGAGTTTTTGTGTGGGAGATTTTTAGTAACTCTTTCAATACTACTAATAGCTTTTAGTTTATTTCTTTGTGTAAAGTTGCTTTTTTTTTTTCTCAACTATTTCAATTTCCTTTTTTAATACCAGGGCTTATACTGTTAAAATAGTATTTTGTATTTTTTATAACTTTGTTTTATTTGTTATCTTAAAAATGATTTTCCTCTTTTTATTTAAAGACTATCTGCTTTCATTATTTGTCACTCTTACTTGGTCAGTCTTGCTAGAAGTTTGTTTATATTATTAAGCTTTTCAATAAACTAGCTTTCATTTTGGTAATTAGCTCAACTGTTTTTTCTCTGTTTCACTAATTTCTGCTCTTATATTGATCATATCCTATTTTTAGATTTATTTGGATTTATTCTGTTTTCTCTTCTTCCTGTTTCTTGACTTGCCTCCATGGCTCGTTTATTTCCAATTCTTCTTGTTACCTTGTAAAGGTATTTGAAGTTTTAATTATCCCTTTTAAGCACTTCTTCAGTCCCATCCAACACATTTTCACATGTGACATTTGAATTATCACTGGACTCCGACTGTTTTGTGTTTATACTGTAGCATAAAGGCATGTGCACACACACACATGCAAACATATATATATGTATATATATGTATATATGTTTAGTGTTCTATCATTATTTTGAATGCTTTTTACTATTGATTTCTAATTCTGTTGACTGATAGAATATAGTGCTGCATGCTGCTGTTTCTTTAAAGTACTCCTTATGAAAGGCACATTTCGTAAACGTTCGGTGTGTGCTTGAAAGCTATAGACACATATACACATACATAGATATATTTACAAATTCAAATTTAGATATACGTGTATATGTGAGAATGTGTGCTTTGAGGAGCTTAGGTTTCCATAGATACCCACCAGATCACATGGATGGGTTACTTCAGTCTTCTATATCTTATTTATTTTGGTGGGTGGGGGGGAAGGGACAGAGTCTCGTTCTGTTGCTCAGGCTGGAGTGCAGTGGCATGATCTCGGCTCACTGCAGCCTCGGCATTCTGGCTTCAAGTGGTTCTCCTGCCTCAGCCTTCCAAGTAGCTGGGATTACAGGTGCACACCACCACGCCCAGCTAACTTTTGTATTTTTAATAGAGATGCGGTTTCACTTTGTTGGCCAGGCTGATCTCCAACTCCTGGCCTCAAGTGATCCACCCGCCTTGGCCTCCCAAAGTGCTGGGATTACAGGCATGGGCCATTGCAACTGGCCTATATCGTCAGTTACATTTTGTCTCCTAAGTTTATCACTCCAAGAATGTTGTGTTTTATTCTCTTGTAACATTTTATCTTTTCTTACCTTTCCTTTATCTTATATATTTAATGTATATGGATATACTATGTTATATATATAGTACGTATGTATAAAATGTACTTATATACCTTTTACATGTTTTGAAGCTTTATTATTAGGATGTTACATGAAAGCGTCAGTTATACCTTTTTCATCTTCAGTTCCTCTTCTAGTATTTATTATCCATTTTGACATTTACGATTTTGTTTGATACTAAATTTGCTTCCCGTGATATTTTTTCATTTATATTTTGTTTTGTATTTAAAATTTTTAGTCTCTTCATTTTCAAGTTTATGTATCCATTTATTTTAAATTTATCTTTTCAACAATATATTGCTAAATGTATTTTATCAGTATTTTATCTGTTTATTCTAATTTTATTTCTGCAATTATCATTTTATAGATTTCATTTCTGACATTTTGTATCAATCATGCTTTTACATTTTAACTTATTTTTTTTGCTTTACCTGACTTCCATTATATAATTTTAAAAGTTTCTTTTACTGACCTCATTATTATATTCTTCTTTCTTCTGTTTTTTTTTTTCCTTCTCACAGTTTGGATTCATCAAATTTCCCTCTTCTTTTGCCATTTTATGCTGCACTTATATTTTAATGAGGATGTATCTATTCTTCTTATTAGCTATCAAACTTTTCAGTATCCATAATTTTCCTCAGTATAAGATACTGATTTAGCATTTTCTCTACTCTTTGGCATCTCTCTCTCTCAATCACCCCACACTGTGTTAGATTCTAAGAGAATCTGGGCTCTAGATCGTGATAAAAATGTGATTTTAGATTATTGTTTCTTCGGAATAATTTTTTTGTCATTACCCGTATTATATTGCTGTGTTCTGGGTTCCTCTCCTTGCAGAAATACATTGTGTCAAGATTTCTGTGATGTAAGTGGATTTGGATTTAAGCTATCATTTAAATGATAGTTTCACTGGACATAAAATCCAGGCTGATTTTCTTTCCTTTGCACTTGCTGGAGGTGAGAAGCCACTACATTTGGTATCCTGCGTTGCTCTGCCATTAGCCTGGTTTTCATTCCTTTGCACATCGCCTGCTTTTTCTTATTGGAAAATTAGACATATTTTGTTTACGTTTGAGGTACTCAAAATTGGAATTTGTTTTGCTTTGTTCTGTTTTAAATCAACCTATTATTTACTTTGTGAGTACTTTCAATTTTAAGCCTTTTTTTTTTCTCTCATTCTGGGAAATTCTCAGCCTTTCTGTCTAATGTAATTCTTCCTAGTCTTTTCTCTTTGTTATCTTTCTGGGTCTTTTTTTTTTTTTTATAGGACTGGTAACACTTCTATTTCTATCTTCCATACTTTAGCATTTGGAGGATGTTTTCCCCCCATTTTTCATCCCAGATCCATTTTGCGAAATTGTCTTTCTGTCTTTTGGCTCCTATGTGCATTGTTTGTGGGTATCCTTCCATTTCAGTCTGTTCTTTGTGGTCTCCAGTTCAACAATTTCATTTCTCCTCCCCAGTATCTCGCATGACTTCCTTTGAAACCCTTTGTTCCAACTTCATATTGCTATCATTGTCTCTTTGTCCATTGGAGGGATCTACTTCTTTTGAATCCCAGTTTGTTTACTTGGGTCATTTTATTATTATTATTTTTTTATATAGGATGTTCCTTTTTTTTTTTTTTTGATACAGAGTTTCACTCTTGTCACCCAGGCTGGAGTGCAATGGCGCGATCTTGGCTCACTGCAACCTCCGCCTCCCAGGTTTAAGCAATTCTCTTGCCTCAACCTCCTTAGTAGCTGGGATTACAGGCATGCGCCACCACACCTGGCTAATTTTGTATTTTTAGTAGAGACAGGGGTTCTCCATGTTGGTCAGGCTAGTCTCGAACTCCCGACTCAGGTGATCCTCCGCCTGCCTCATCCTCCCAAAGTGCTGGGATTACAGGCGTGGCCACCACACCCGGCCTTGTTCCTTTTGTTTTAAAGTGCTTGCTTTTTTGACTGGCTCTTAAAATTTCTTGGGAGTTCTTTTATTTTCTTGAGGCCAGTAGAGATCTTGGAGGTACCAGAGAGTCTCAATCGCCAGTCAAAAGCCCACCTCCTCTGGCCTGGCGTGGTGGCTCATGCCTGTAATCCCAGCACTTTGGGAGGCCGATGCAGGCGAATCATCTGAGGAGTTAAAGACCAGTGGTCAACGTGGTGAAAACCCCATCTCTACTAAATACAAACACTACTTGGGCATGGTGGCGTGTGCTGTAGTCCCAGCTACCTGGGAAAACTGAGGCAGGGAGGATACTTGAACCTGGGGCAAGGAGGTGCGTGAGCAGAAGATTGGGCCACTGCACTCCCAGCCTGCAGTTGCAGAGCGTGACTCCATCTCAAGAAAAAACCAAAAAACAAAAAAAATAAAGGCCTACTGTCGATGGTAATGCGATTGGAGGGAAAAGGAGGGTCCCTCTGTGAAGAGCCCTTGTAAACTCGAGTTTTAATTCTAAACCAGAACTTATTATGTTTCCTCCCCTCCCTGTCACTTCCATCCACTGGCTGGCTCTTATCTGAAAACGGTCATGTGCAGTTATAAATACTCAGCACCTTAGGGGAAGGGAAGGAGTGCTGAGAGATTCTCCAGCCTGAATCTTTTCAATGCCATAAAATTCCACTGCTTTACCAGAAATTCCTGGAATGTGGGCTTTTCCTAGCTTTGCACTATGGACCTTTTTCTTCGGAATAATGAAGATGGGAAAGCATATGATCTGCTCAGACAGTGAGGAGAGGAAGAACAATACCTAGGTGGAAAGCTCTGTCTCCCCTGACTGTCCTGCGAAATGCACCGTGAGTCTCAGACAACTCCATTGCCATCTGTCACTCCAGGAATTTCCCATTTTGTGTAGCGACTTCAAAATAGGTAAATATTTTGATTAAAGGAACAGAGAACAGAATTGGGGTAGCTTGTTCAGAAGATGGCATGGAAAATTCTGTGACTGGAGTAGTTGTGAAACATCACTCTTCCTGTAAGAATAAAGGAGGCATTTGCCAGATGTCTAAACACACACACACACACACACACGCACACACACACACACAGAGGAATTACTTCTGGCTGCACGAATATTCTCTCTCAACATCTTCCTGCATCTCCGTATGTTATTGTTCACTTGTGGGCAAGCAGACCCCCAACAGTCTGGGTTTTTTTAATTGCCAACAGTTTTCATTGCATGAGAGCCTGACATGTCTGTTGCATGGTAGGGTGTGTTTTTAGTTTTGGCTTCCTATTGGTTTCAACACATCCCTCCTTCCATGTCGTAATGACAATTTCAAAGACCTGAATTGAACCTAGAACGCTTTTTTTTTTGTCAGAGACACAACAATGCAGTGGATGTTGGTCATAGGGTAATCCAAATAGAAATAATTTTGTATATTCTAGAATATTATGTTTTCAAATGTAGGTTTTGATATACCACAAGATTTCTTCTACCATTGAGGCAATATATATGTGTGTGTGTGTGTGTGTGTATATGTGTGTGTGTGTCTATATATATGTTTGAGTTCCAGATAAGTGCCAGGCATCAGGCTAGGTGCTGGGTGTATGACGATGATGAAAACAGTGTTCTCATACCCCATAGGGGTAGTCATCATTTTGTAGATGGGCCATTTTTTATGACATCCTTTTTAATTATAGGTCTTGATTCTTGCCTGTTTTGTATATATATGTGTTGCAGCAGGAGCTTGCTGTAAAAATCAGAATTGCCCAGGCTGAGTGCAGTGGTGCAATCATGGCTCATTGCAGCTTCGAATTCCTGGGCTTAAGTGATACTTCCACCTCAGCCTTCTTAGTAGCTGGGACTACAGGCATACTCCACTACACCTGCCTCTGTTTTGTGTAGCTATGATTACGTAGCAATTTTCTGAATCAGTGACAAGATGCAATTCATATTTTTTTAGTAAGTTAATTCATTTATCTAATCTACATTTGGAGCTATTTTTTGGAGTGTTAGTCATCATAATAAATATAGTGGCACTGTCAATAGTAATATAAATATAATGGTACCTTAATACCGTAATACAAAGATCACATCTTCATGACTGATGGACCATTTCAAACCCATAGGTGTATTTGCTTGCTCTGTAAAGTATACAAAAGTAAGAATTCTGGACATCTTTAAAAGTTGTAAATTTTTACATGAAAATTTACATTCATGCCATCTTTTGAACATCAAAGAGATTTGGGAACATGGGGCCTATATGTGACTGTGGATGAGGTGCGGCTGTTCCCTTCAGACACAGCACTCACTTTGCCATAGTCACACTCCCCACCACTCCCTATTGTGTCTCCAACCCCCAGGCTATTGTCTGTTTCTTTTCCAGCATTATTACCCACTCATAGATGGTCAACCTTATGATCATTGTTATATTATTTTCCCAAAATCTTTCTAGTGTTCATGATTTTTCATGTGGTTGTTTTGAGCTTTTTTCATTAAGAATTCAGGATCACATACTCAAAAGTTTAGTATTTACCAGTTTGTATTATTTAGCACTTCAGAAATTTATTTCTGTTGTTGTTATCAACTCATAAAGTATCTGTTTAATTATCCAACTAAAGACTAGATAGGATAGTGATTCCTATTTTTTCCAAGCTCATATCTGTGAGCTCCTTGATTGCTCAACATAGGCATTCAATCATTCATTCAACAAATACTCATTGAGGACCTACTATGATCGGGGCACTTTTCTAGGTGCTGATAATTGTAGTGAAATAATAGACCACAGTGGACAATGTTTCTTTATGGAATTTAAGTGAATAAGGAAGTGATTTTGGAGTATTTCAGATCGTGATTCCTGCTGTGAAGAAAAATAATTCAGAATTAAGTAGATAAGGAATAATAGGAATGGACCCACACAATTATCATTTTAATTGCTGTGGTCATTGAGGGCATACTGATATCTGAAGCAAGTAAGAGAAGAGTTTCCTATGAGGATGGAATAGTGTGTGCAAAGACCCTGGAGTTGTAGAATCCTTGATGTGTCCAAGGAATATGGAGAAGACCAGTTGGGCTAGAGTTGACAAAATGAGGGTTAAGTGAGGGAATGAGAAAGGTGCTGGACATCAGGCCGATGAGAGGGCTTTAGCTTTTCAGTGATGAATACTGGAACCCACCATGTAATTTTGAGCATGAAAATGAGAGCCTTGACTTACATTTTTGTCAGATCACCCTGAGTTCTGGTTGGAGAATGAGCTCTGAGGAGCTGTGGGTGTATTTAGGGAGGCACTTAGGTGGCTTTTGCAATAATACACTCAAAGGAGGATGCTGGCTTCACCAGAGAACTGATAGATGAGGCATGGCCAGATTCTGGGAATATTTTAAGGGAAGATCCAACAAATCAATTATTCCTAGAATGCAGAATGAATGAGAAAGAGACAACTTATGGCCAGTCTCAATGCCTTTGATCGCAGTAACTGGAAGAATGGTGTTGCCATGTGCTGACAACAGGGAGATCGTGAGAGGAGCACTTTAGGGAGAGGGAATTAGGAGACTGCTTTTGTTTAAGTTAAGAACAACCAAGGAGAGATAGATGTCTTAGAGACAGCTTGGTACAGTAGTGTGGACATGAAGAGAGAGGTCTACACTGGAGATACACGGTCAGGAGACATGAGCATGTAGATGATATTTACAGTTGTGAGACTGAATCACATTTCCAACACAATGAATGTAGATAGAGAGGAGAAGCGAGTGTACTAGAAGAAAAAAAAGGATGAAGAGAAGGAGGGAGAGAAGACAGTGAAGAAGAGGAAAGAAGCAGCATGCACGTGTGCACTTGCATGAGAGAGAGAGAGAGAGAGAGACATAGAAGGAGAGAGAGAGAGACTGGGGATAGAATTACATCCCCCCAAAACCCAAATTTTAATGACTTACGATATGAAAGCTTCATAGTTTTTTCTCTTACGTTGCACCTCACTGATGGACTATCATCAGCTTCACTTCCCTTCCAAGTCTTTATTCCAGAATCCAGGCTGGAGGCCACACCTGAACTGAGGAAATGATGTTCATGTGCAACAGTTCTTTAAGCTTCTGCTCAGATGTGGCATTGCACATCCACTCATATGCAATTGTCCAAAGCATTTTTCTCTTCTCTGGGAGGTACTTCAAGGGGCACAACAGTGGCTGGGGATTGAGGGGGCTGTGAATAGACTTTCAGGAAGAAAGGATCGACTGTGCTAAATGCTGCTGATGAGTGCAGTAACACAAGGATGAGTAACTTAAGTAGATTGTAGAGAAGTACAGGCCATTTGTTTCATGCCCAGGAAGAAGACAGGACCAGGAATCCTGGTTGAGATGCTGCAGGTTCGGCTAGTTGGAGGTGGGGGGAATGTTTTCTCTCACTGCTGGGACTTTCTCAGGTTAATAGATGTGACGTTGTGGAGGAGCTGGAGACGCAGGAGAAGGTGTGGAAGAGTTATCTAGGAGATGGATTGACAGTGTTTGATGTGAGAGGCAGTAGAGCATGCATTGAACCTAGGCCGTATGGCTGGAGGGTTTTTTTCCAGCCACATCCTGTCTACTCAGGTTCAGAGGAGGTAGGAGGTAGATTGAACCAGCCACAGGTGATGCCCCATGAGTAAAGAAGGGTTGAGAGCCAGGAATTGAGGAGTACAAGGCATTAACTGAAAAGATGGTTCATGGAATTTAACAAAGATGAGAACAAACATGAGGAGAGGAGGCAGTCAAGAGAGAGAGAAAGAGTAGGATTGGGATACACGGAATGAAAGTGAGCTCCTTAAGATGAATGGTTAATCCCACAAAACTGGCTAATTCCCATAAAGTGAATGGCTAATCCCATTAGTGCACTGTTGACATGAAAATGTCCTCACCAAATAATGAAGAAAAATTTGATTTTCTTATGTGGAAAAAGCAAGACCAAAAAAAATCAACCAAAATCGTATCTACTACCTGGTAGTCCATTAGAACACACTAAACACACACATAAAGATAAAAATGAAGTATGTTAATTGCAAAACTTGTATCTCCAAAAACTGGAAAGCTTCTTGGCACTTAAAAAGGTTCGGCCAGGCATGGTGTCTCATGCCTGTAATCCCAGCACTTTGCAAGGCTGAGACAGGTGGATCACTTGAGGTCAGGAGTTCGAGACCATCCTGGCCAACATGGTGAAACCCTATCTCTACTGAAAATACAAAAATTAGCCGGGCATGGTGGCGCATGCCTATAGTCCCAGCTACTCGGAAGGCTTAGGCAGGAGATTCACTTGAACCTGGAAGGCGGGGGCTGCAGTGAGCTGAAATCATCCCATTGCACTACAGCCTGGGCGACAGAGCGAGACACTGTCTCGGAAAAAAAAAAAAGACAGGGTCTTGCTCTGTCACCCAGGCTGGAGTGCAGTGGTGCAGATCTTGGCTCACTACAAACTCTGCCTCCTGGGTTCACGCCGTTCTCCTGCCTCAGCCTCCCAAGTAGCTGGGACTACAGGCGCCCACCGCCATGCCCAGCTAATTTTTTGTATTTTTAGTAGAGATGGGGTTTCACCGTGTTAGCCAGGATGGTCTCCATCTCCTGACCTCATGGTCCGCCAGTCTTGGCCTCCCAAAGTGCTGAGATTACAGGCGTGAGCCACCGCGCCCAGCCTCATTACGTTCTTTATTACATTTGTAAAGGTAACTCTAACTCCGTGAGAGCACTTTCTCGCTCACCTCTTAATTCTTCAGCAAACAGAGAAGCCGTGCATGATAAAGCTGGAGAATTGGGTGGTATCTTCCTGTTAAGCTTACAGGAAAGCGCTGGGCATTTGAAACAGGTGTTGCATCTTGAGAGCCACAGAGTCAGGTGTGCACATTAAAACGATGCTTCTAATTGTTGCATGGAGACAGAAGACAATCACAAAGATCCTGCCTTGACCTCCTTACCTCTCCAGTTCTAAAAACATTTCTCCCGCTACAAAAAGCATCCATCTTTGTGTTTTGCCTCCACGTGGTCTTATTCCTGAAATGCTCCTTCCAAGTCTCTACTTTTCCAACAGCTGCTATTTCTGAATCTTTTGCAATTGCTTCAGCAAGAATCATTTCTGGCTTCCTTGGTTCTACCATACCAACTTCATCTTCTCATCCCTTAGTGGGATGCTAGGGCATGGGTCAATTCATCTTTCTCCTTCAAGATGACGTGAAGCCCCTGAGAACAGGGGCATATTTTTGCCCAGCCATTACCTACAATGATACAGGAGTCCTGTAATATTCGTTAGAGAAATGTGTCCACTGAACATGAATTTCGTATCCCGTTCCTTGTAAAAAGGATACATGAGTTATCCTATATTCCCAAGGCACAACATGACTTTGTTCTTGTGTGTGCCACCGTGATCCTGTAAAATTTGTTTTGTTCCTGGTCCCTAAGAATAAATGTCTCTTAAGTTATTGTAGTCATTCACTCTACATTTTTATGAAATATTACTGGCCCACCTACAACCATATTTCCTCCGAAATTCATCCATCCTCCTGGAATTACCTGATTCTGAATTATTAAGTGGTTCTCTTGGCCATTTTTTCAAAAAAAGAGCACACTTATTCCAATACACAGGCATTGTTTCCAAATTATTATTGCTTTATCTTCCTAGAAACCATTTAGAGATGAAGATCCACTTTAGAAAATGAACTCATTTAGTTTAGAACTATAACAATTGAAGATATGGTGACTATATTTATTTCTGTTAGGGATTTTTTTTTTTTTTTTTTTTTTTTTTGTAGATTTCACAAAAGACAGAACCTGCTGTGTGACAGCTTATCTGCAGGACAGCCGATGGTTTGTAGGATGGAGTGGTGAGGCTATTAGTGGAGGCATGAAATGTGAGAGGCTGGCAAGATTGTTTACTGAGCTTCCCCCTAAGAATGGAATAATTCACCAGTCCCACAACTCGTCCACCCTCAGTCACTCCCAATAGCTGTGCCTCAGTGTTTTCTTTTTAGTGATTGTATATATTAAGAAAAAAAAAAAATACTCGTTTGTAGTGTTTAGCTTATCTGACTTTCATTACTAAAATAATAAAGGAGAAAAGTAAATAATTCATATAAAAGTAAACTTTCTTATTCCAAGCAAGTATATGTGTGTGTGTGTGTGTGTTTGCCACTTTGACAGAAAGAGACTGACTTTGCAGAGACTATTTTTTGTTAAGAACTTTCCATTAAATTAGAGTTTTAAGTTATAACTCTGATTGCATAGACCAGGGAAAATGGTAGGATGTGGCTTAAAAGGCAATCTCACAAGAAGTATGACTTTTGTCTTATATTGTAAACAACAACCCAACCTTGGAATTTGTCCCAATAAATTCTGTAAGTATAAAATAAACTAAATAAATGAAGTGGCTAATATTCTACTAAGTCTTTTCCTTCACACATGCTTTTTTGCCTAAAGCCATTTAAAGTTTCTCAGGATTTAAATCTATGATTCTGTCATGGAGTAGAAGAAACCCAGAGAATATAGAAATGTAGAAAACTTAAAGACTTACTGGTTGAACAGAAGTAGGCCGGGTGCGGTGCCTCATGCCTCTAATCCCAGCACTTTGGGAGGCTGAGCTGGGTGGATCACTTGAGGTCAGGAGTTCAATACCAGCCTGGCCAACATGGTGAAACCCCATCTCTACTAAAAATACAAAAATTAGCCAGGCATGGTGACGCATACCTGTAGTCCCAGCTACTTGGGAAGCTGAGGCAAGAGAATCACTGGAACCCAGGAGACAGAGGCTGCAGTGAGCTGAGATTGAGCCACTGCACTTCCAGCCTGGGTGACAGAGCAAGACTCCGTCTCAAAAACAACAGCAACGAACAGAACAAAAAACCCAGAAGTAGGTCTAATTCTGCAGACTGCAATCACTCAGATACGGATGGATAAGTCCATCTGCTATTTGTGTATTGTGCACTTTTTTTTTTTTTGAAACAAGCACGTTCCCACCTGGATTGAATGTTAATATTCACTCAAAGCCAGGACATTGCAACGAGCCCTTAGGATGTTATAATTCTGGGCCATTTTATAGTTTCAGGATTTCAGATTTCTTGCGATGTTGTAAATTTTAGTTTCTTGTCTTTCTGTAACATCTTGTAAATTCAAAACTTAAAGAACTACAGGTTTTCTTGATAAATACCTGTGTCACTTCTTTCTATTTTAGATTTTCTTTTTTACTACATGATCTGAGTTAAAATTAAATATACATATGAGTTATTCTTTTGAAAATATTACCTATAATAGTTTTTTTAAAGAAACTTTAATTTTAGATTTGTGCTAAATTGGCGAAGATTATGTAGAGAGTTTTCCTTATACCTCACCCTCCAATTCCACTACTCTAAACACCTTACATCGTTATTGTACATTTGACACTATTAGTGAGCCAATATGTGTACATTTTTTGACTAAAACCCACCTCTTCTTCAGATTTCCTTGGTGTTTTCCTTCTGTCTTCTTTCTTTCCTCAAATCCCATCCAGGATCCCATATTACATTTAGCCATCACGACTCCTTGAGCTCCTCTTGACTGTGACAATTTTTCTTCTTCTTTTGTCTTTCATGACCTTAACAGTTTTGAGGAGGGCTGGTCATGGGATTGGTACCTTTGTTTGGTTTGTCTCATGTTTTTCTCATGGTTACACTGGGGCTATGGATTGTGCAGAGGAAGACCAGAGGTGAAGTGCCACTTTCATTACGTTGTAGCAAGGGCACATACGAGCACCATGACATTGCAGTTGATATTAACCTTGATCACATAGATGAGGTGATGTTGGCCAGATTTCTCCACTATCAAGTTACTCCTCCTGCACACACACTTTCTATACTATACTCTATGGAAAGAGGTCACTATGTGCAGACTACACTTAAGAAAGCAGGAGACCGGGCGCGGTGGCTCACGTCTGTAATCCCAGCTACTCGAGAGACTGAGGCAGAAGAATCACTTGAACCCGGGAGAAGGAAGTTGCAGTGAGCCAAGATCGTGCCATTGCACCCCAGTCTGAGTGATAGAGCGAGACTCCGTCTCAAAAAAACAAAAATAAATAAATAAATTAAAAGACAGCGGGGACTATGATCCCCTCCTTGAGGGCAGAGTATCTGCAGAAATTATTTGAAATTATTTTGCATGAGAGATGTGCCTGTTCTCGCCCACTCATTTATTTATTCCCTTATTTACGTATATCAGTATGGACCCATGGATATTTATTTTATACTTTGGGTTGTAATCTAATGTGATGTTGTTTAGCTGCATAGATTTTGGGTTTAAGTAACTTTTTTCAAATTCCTGAGGGATAGCTTTTTAAACAATCCCCGTTTTTACTTTAGATCCAAGGGTTACATCTGCAGGTGTGTTACAGCGGCATCTTGTGTAATGCTGAGGTTCGGCCTTCCGTTGATCCCATCACTAGGTTATTCTGTGCCCAGATAATGAGCACAGGAAGTTTTTTAGTCCTTGTCCCCCCTCTGCAACAGCTTGTAGGAAATAATCTGAGACTGCTCATTTTTAATTTTCAAGCACTGAATATGCAGTTATTTTATCTAGAAGGTAGACCAGCAAAACAAAATTATATTTGACATTTTAGGATATAAGTATTTTCTAGTTAACCTTGACATACAAGAAGCCAAGTTATGAATGTATTTATTCATGACTCTAGATTGTGTGGTTAAAATTACTCTCCTGCCAGCCACCTGCTTTTTGCTACCCTGAATATTTAAAAATTTTTTACAATATTTTATCTTTAAGAGCTATAAACATATGTTTTAATATCCCCGGGGTAAGATGTAGGGATATTTTTTAGTCTGTCGAGGCTGCTATAACAAAATACCTTAGACTGGGTAATTTATAAGCAATAGACATTTATCGTTATTATTATCATTGAGACAGGGTCTCTCTCTGTTGCCCAGGCTGGAGTGCTGTGGCTTGATCATGGTTCACTGCAGCCTTGACTTCCTGGACTCAACTGATCCTCCCACCTCAGCCTCCTGAGTAGCTGGGACCAGTCGTGTGTGCCGCCATGCCTGGCTAATTTTTATTTTTTAAATTTTTAGTAGAGATAAGGACTCATTATGTTGACCAGGGTGGTTTTGAACTCCTGGCCTTAAACATTTCTCCAGCCTTGACCTCCCAAAGTGTTGGGATTACAGGCGTGAGCCACTTTGCCCAGCGAACAACAGACATTTATTTCTCAGGGTCCTGGGAAGTCCTGGATCAAGGTGCTAGCAGATTCGGTGTCTGGTGACGGCCCATTCCCCCAAATGGCATCTTCTTGATTTATCCTCACATGGTGGAAGGGACAAGGTGGAAGGGCCTGCAGCCTCTTTTATAAGGACACTAATCCCATTCATGAGGGTAGAGTTATCACGTTGTGTATTGGATTTCAGCATATGAATTTTGGGAGGACACTACCATTCAGACTATATAGCAAGATACATTAGGTTTGGGTGTTCTGGACTTGAGTGAATCTATGTAAGCCCTTTCACATATTTTTACTTTCACTGAAATAAAACTAAATAAGGAAACCAATGCTATCCTATATCTTAAAATGAGTATGTTTTGTAACAGCTCATTGCGTTGCATCACAGTCTTTTAGGGTTAGGGTTAGGGTTAGGGTTAGCTTTGCTTTGCTGGGCAGAGTAGGTATTTCCACCTCGAACCACCTCTGAGGGCTTCAGCTTTCAGTAATGCACCTGTCACTTCTAATGCAAAACCTTGAGTCCTCTGTCTGTGTGCAGATTCAGGAACAGGTGACTTTAACTTTGAGATCTAAGAATTTTCTTATTATTGCCTTCCATTTCAATTTCTAGTTCCTCCAAAGCCCTTCACAATGATGACCGAGAGGAGACACTCAAAACTTTGTTAACCAGGGTCCCAAAGTACATAGAAGTTGTTACTCTTGGGTGGATATTACAAGTGCCTCTACGGGCAATTGCATTTCTTTCTGTCTTTCCAGGACTTTTGCTTATTGTCCAGATATGCTCCTCCTAGTGAGAGGGACACTTCTGATATTTCCTGCCTCCATGGAACAAGGGCTTCAGAGAAGAAACTCTCTACAGCCCCTTCGTTCCATTAATAATTTATAATTAAATGCATTTCCGGGATGAAGGATGCCTAGGAGTAGAGAAGCATATTAGAAGAACCAGTCTGCTGCGTATCTGCTTATAGGGTTTGAGCCCAGTTGAGGAGGGATGCACAGAAACTCAGGATTCTGACCAGCTTCCTTGCAACTGGGAGCGTCGCCAAATTTCTTTCTTGCAAGGGGTACTTATTGTCTATGAGTGGGAGCCTCTTGTGGATAGGGAGTGAGGGCAGAGAGGGAACAGTAGAGCCCTGGGAAGTTCTTTCCACTGGACTCTGAGCATCTAGACAGCAGCCTGTCCCCACCCCCTAGATTGGCTTTGTACCTGTAAGCAAAGTTTCTGACTATGTCATACATCTCTGGAATACATTTAGTTGCTAATGGAGATATTACTATAATTCCACAAAGGCTTTTAGTCTCTTCCTTGGGGCTGTGCCTTCTGTGTGGCTTGGCAGAAGAGAAAGGAGAGAAAGATTATACATAGCAGCCTTGCTTTGGAGGGAGTGAAACCTGTGATTTTCCTTTTCTGTGTCAGGAAAGTGTTTTTCTAGCCACCTCCCAGGCACATTAACCAGTCAGGTGATGCTGAAATTTGTACCCCCTAATCTGGCTTATTTCTGAAACCCTCCCTTTGAGGCATAACTGCTGTAATTAAGAGACTGGTTGCCAACAGGTTTGGAAAAAGGTTTGCAATCTCAAAGTAGTGATTTTGAAAGAGAAATGTACAGTAGAGTTAGCTACGGGGTTTGCACATTCTGCATTTATGTTTGTTTGTTTCTGTTATTTTTTCACTCAGACTGCCCACAGATGCAGGGAGCAAACCCAGACGCATGTGATCATTGCATGTCTGACTTTTGCAGCTATGGAAGGTCTGGGTTTGTAAGATCACTGCTGTAGACCTTTGTTGTTTGACCTTTTTGGATTGCTGAATCAGAAAGTGAGAGATTGCCAAAGTTTTCTTAAAAGAACAAGTCAGTGAATCAGTTCATTAATTCTTTTGTTCATTAGGATTACTTAATGTACTGCTACAGTAAAACCTTTTGTTATTGTCTGTAATAATAAAAGTTGGATTATGGCATGGCTAACCCTGATCTCCATACCATCTGCTCATAGTTTTGACCTCATTCTAATATAACCCTGTATTTCATGTGATTGAGTGTTTTGCACCATATTTATAATATTACATCCAGGTATTACCTGGTATCTGAAGGTTTATAAAATTGTAAATGCGGTACATAGGGTATTAGAGATTTGTTGTTTTGTGTTATTTTTTTAGAGGCTGGGTCTTGCTCTATCACCCAGGCTGGAGTGCAGTGGTGCGATCATAGCTCACTGTAACCTTGAACTCCTGGGCTCAAACGACCCTCCACCCTCAGCCTCTGGAGTAGCTCGTATCATAGGTGCATGCCAGCATATCCGGCTAGTTTTTTATTTTGATTTTTGTAGAGATAGGGTCTCAGTATGTTGCCCAGATTGGTCTCAAAATCCTAGCCTCAAGCAATCTGCCTGCGTTGGCCTTCCAAAGCGCTGGGATTACAGGTGCGAGCCACTGTGCTTGGCCATTACCTAGAGTTTTTGTTAGAGAGAATTAAATAACGGTGAGATTAAAATGAGGTTAGTCTCATGCTGCTTAAAACAGTGGTATGCTTAGGAGCAGCTGCAGAAACATCTGATCTAATCTTGGAGGCAGCCTGGAGGGCTTCCCAGGGAAAGCATAATTTAGTACAAAACCTGAGAGATGAGCAGGGATTGACCAACTAATGAACAGACCTACACACCAAATTCTGCCATCAGTTCCTTGCATGGTATGGAAAATTCATTTCTGTAATTACATATTATGTTTCTTCTTTTTTTTTGTTTTGAGACGGGTTCTTGCTCTGTCACCCAGGCTGGAGTGCAGTAGAGTGATCTTGGCTCACTGCAGCCTTGACCTCCTGGGCTCAAGTGATCCTCCCACCTGCACCTCCCTGGTGGACTAGCTGGGACTACATGGTGCACACCACCATGCCCAGCCAATTTTTTTTTTTTTTTTTTTTAGAAACAGGGTTTTGTCATGTTGGCCAGGCTGCTCTTGAACTCCTGAGCTCAAGTGATCAGCTGCCTCGGCCTCCTAAAGTACTGGGGTTATGGGCATGAGCCACCATTTTTATTTGGTATGTGTGCATTCATGGTTATTCCAGAAAAAATAATATTTAATAATTCACAATATCCTGCAAATTCCAAAATAAAGTAAGCTTAAGTTCCGTTGGAAAATGAATTTCTGTGAGAAGGCTTTGGTGGTTTGACTTGAAGTTGACATCAACATTAGTGTTGGGCATTTGGCTACACACCTGTCACATTCAAAAGCCAATTCATTTTGAGTCTTTCTTTTGGTGGCAGTAAGGGCTGCACATTTCGATCCACTGTGTGTTTTCCTAGCCCAGATTCCACTCAAAGCAGAGGTATAGAGAAAACCCTTGTTTATTGCAAATATTATGCCAAAAAGAGGGATGAGGAACCAGCACTGTGATGTGGGAAGGAATGGGAAATAATCACTATTTACAATAGCCGAGTTGTGGAATCAACCTAAGTGTCCATCAACAGTGCCCTGGATAAAGAAAATGTGGTACATCTACAACACAGAATACTAGGCAGCCGTAAAATAGAATGGAATCATATCGTTTGCAGCAACATGGATGCTGCTGGAGGCCATTATCCTAGGTGAAATAACTCAAAAGCATAAAATCAAATATCGCATGTTCTCATTTGTAACTGGGAGCTAAACAATGGGAACACGTGGATATAAAGATGGAAATAATCAACACTGGGGACTCAAAGAGGGGAAAGGATGGGAGGGGGTGAGAGCTGAAAATTAACCTATGGGTACAATGTTCACTCTTTGTGTGATTGGTACCCTAGAAGTCCATATGTCACCAGTGTGCAGCATACCCATGTAAGAAACCTGCACATGAACCTTTGAATCCAAATTAAAATTTAAAAATAAACAAAAGCACAAAAAATTGTATTGGCCACAGAGGAGTGACTGCCGCTTGACCCAGTGAGGTTGTCTGAAAACCCTTATGATATGTGTCTCCAGACTGCCTTTACCCGGTGAAAATGGAGGACCCATATTCTCACCATCTTTCACCTCTTATTAGTTTACTGGGGGTAACCTCTCCAGGCTGCTTGGGGAGTGCTAAGTAGGTTTTAGTGTGCATCCACTATGAGGCATCAGCGAAAGTTCAGGAAATCAAGAAAAATGCAAGTTTGCCGGTATGAAGTGAGGCTGCACCTACATGAAGCTAGTTGAAGTGTGGGCAGAGCAGATCACCACAAGAGTGGCTGGAATAAGCATTGTGGCCAAGAGGCATCCAGTGCAACCACCAAGTGAAACAGAGCTCTTCCAGCTGTGGTAGAACTAGGGTCGAAGTATGTGAAAGTGTTCAAAGATTCTTTGCATTGAATTCAAGCTCATCATTTACTTGTCCTCAAATCAGTGAGACCATGTCTATATTGGTAAGGAAAGAATAAAGCATAAAATCCCATTTCAGTTTTTTGATTATCTGAATAAATGAATTTCAAGAGTGCTTAAGGTTTTCCTAGATGTTTGCAGGTTTTGCCTGGAAAGGCATAGGCAATTCTTTGTCCTGTCATTCTAGTCTTCCACTTGAAGGGATTCCCTGGAAAGTTGATATAACTGTTGATTCCTAGTTCTGTTTTGTGGGAAGTATCAAGATTAAGAGACCTTCTGGGCGACCAGGATGTCTTTCAATAGATGAATGGGTAAATATACTATGGTATATTCAGACAATGGAATATTATTTCATGCTATAAAGAAATGAGCTATTAAGCCATAAAAGACATGGAGAAAATTAAATGCATATTACTAAGTGAAAGAAGCTGATGGGAAAAGGCTACATACAGTATGATTCCAACTATAGGACATTCTGGAAAAGAGGTACTAGGGGACAATAAAAAATCCATCATTGCCAGTGTTTCGGTTGGGGATGAGGAGAGAAGAGATAAACAGGTGGATCATAGAGGATTTTTATGGCAGGGAAGATATTCTGTGTCATACTATAATGGTAGATGCATGGTATTATACATTTGTCCTAACCCATAGAATGTTCAACCCCAGCAGTGAACCCTGAAGGAAACTCTGGACTTAGGTGATAATCACGTGTCAGTGTAGGTTCATCAGTTGTAATAAATGTGCTGCTCTTGCAGGGAATGTGGATAATCGGGGAGGCTATGTATGTGTGGGTGTGGGAGGTACTCTATGGTAAATCTCTGCACCTTCTTTTCAGTTTTGCTGTGAACCAAAACTGCTCTAATAAAATAAAGTCTTACCAAAAAACAGCTTCTGTTAGTTCAGCTGATCTGTTGAAAGAAAAGAGAGAATTTTTTTNGCTGCTCTTGCAGGGAATGTGGATAATCGGGGAGGCTATGTATGTGTGGGTGTGGGAGGTACTCTATGGTAAATCTCTGCACCTTCTTTTCAGTTTTGCTGTGAACCAAAAACTGCTCTAATAAAATAAAGTCTTACCAAAAAACAGCTTCTGTTAGTTCAGCTGATCTGTTGAAAGAAAAAGAGAGAATTTTTTTTGAAGGATTTAGTTGAATACAGCCAAAATTATCAGCCAAGCCTTAGATAAAGTCCTCCCTTTCAAACTGTTCTGATTGCGGACTTCCCCTACAGAGAAGTGAAATTTCTGCCTGAAGGTCAAGTGCTTCAGATATCCTCTGAAAAGCCACACCACTTCTGAGTAGCAGAGAGGAAATGCATATTTTACTCTGATTCCTTGACATGACTTCCAGAAGGGGTATTGAATCATAGGCATGGTGAAGTTGAGGACTTTTGGAGCCAGTAAATATTGGGGTTTTTTTTTTTTTTTTGAAATTTTTGGAAAAATCTTTGCAGTTAACTTCCATGGCAAGATAGAAAGAGTTTTGAGTGCCAAGTACATGGTAGGTGGCAGTGTATTGAGTAATGGTGTCCTAGTGCTGCAATCCTGACTTGTACTGCCTATACAGAAGACAAATAACCAAAAAAGGACAAATCCAGGCAAACTGACATAACACCATCACTCCATCAAACCATTGGGATAGAAATGGAAACAGTATATTATAAAGAAGTGGTCCTCAGTAGGGGTGAGAGGGGTGAGTTAGCTCCCCGGAGGACATTTGACAACATCTAGATGCATTTTTGGTTGTCACATTATGAGCAGTGGTCCTGTTGCTACTTGGATCTACTGGGTCGAGGCTGGGGATGCTGCTCAACATCCTACAATGCACAAGCAGCTCCCACACAAGGAATTATCTCATCCAAAATGTCAACAATACCGAGGTTGAAAAACTGGTGCAAAGGAAGGAAAGGGACATTCTGATGCTAAATTTATTAGGTTTGAATTGTGACCTTGGGAATTACTATTCCTGTGGCCTTGGCCAAATGATTCCTATTACTCAATCTACAGTAGACCTAAGAAAATTGGGAACCTGAGATTTGTCCATCTTGTAGTGTCACATATGTTTTAGATAATGTGTGAACAGCACCTAGGACATTAGCAAACATCCAATTAATAAATGTATTAACAATAATTTATTACTAATTGATGATAAATAAATGCATAATAACATAGTCATATATATGTTAAAACATAGTGAAAATACACACCATTCTTCGGCACAAACTGTCTGCCTTTTAGCGTAAAGAACAATTAACATTCTTTGTATTCATCCTAGTTTAGGCAGTCAATGATTCTTTCTCACCATACACCAGTAAGTAGTGTCAGCTCCTACTGAAGTTATATCCCCTAAGCTGCCTTAAAATCTGTTAAATACTCTATTTCCAATTCTAGTCTAGCCTCTGCTTGTGCTTCTTGATCAAGGGAGAAAAAAAAACCCTCATATTTTTGTTCATCTACCTCTAGGGATATAGCATCCCTGAATATTCTGAGTTGAGAAAGAATTTCACTGTTTTGTATTTATGTTTACAGAAGTGTCAAAATAAACAGCAGAAATTCATGGTTTGGTGTCATAAAACATACGTTCAAGCTTGGCTTTACCAATTATTAGCCATGTAATTATTACTTTCTATGGGTGAAAAATCTTCCACTCTGTAGATAGACCACGTTGTGTTTATCCATTCACCTGTTGATGAACAGCTTGGTTCTTTCCACTTTTCGGCTATTATGAATGATGCTGTTATGAACATTTGGGGGTTTACAGATTTCCTCTTATGATTAATGCATTTGTTCAAGAACCTGGATGGTAAGTGAGTAAGAACCAGCCTTTTCCTTTAAAGGGGTCACAGAGCTTCAGGATAACAGCTTTTCTCTGAACAGAAAGCATTTTTCTCCAGTTTAGAATGTGTTGGCAGTGATGCTATCCTGAGTGTCTTTCTGACCCTCTAAAGTGAACAAGCTTCTTCATAGCCAACGCCAGTGTTCTCACGCTTTGCTGTGAGTTTGAGTTATCTGGGGAGCTTTGAAAAAAATCCCCATGGCCTTGCCCCACACAGATGGGGTTTCACTTGGTCTGGATGGGGCCAGGGATGAGAAGCTCATCTCTGTTTAGATCAGAGAGTGTACATACACACTGATGTTTGCAAGATGGCATTTGTTTGTTTACAAGGCATTGCTCCTACGTCGCTTGACCTGTGGGATAGGTAGTTGAATGGTGCTAACTGACATTGCCATAGCAGGAAATAGTCTTAAGGAGATCACTTTTCCCAAGGACAGCTTGGAAATGAAATATGACAGGATTAGAGATAGGAGCAAATATTGTCTCCTGAATTTAAATCTAGTTTTCTGGGGACTGCTAAAACTTAGTAATTGGTAATAATGATGATATTAGTAAAGCAACAGTAATAGTCACAGCAACAACATCAGCTACCATTTCTTGAGTACTTACTGTGTTCAGTACAGTTACAACCTGGAGACATTAGTGTGGTTCATTTTGACAATTTAGCAATAATCACTGTGTTTAGGATCTTGCACTAAGAAGAAGTCAGGTTCAGAATGGTTCTGTATTCTGTTGGACACAGATGCAACAAGTGCACCACTACTGCTTCTCACTTTCGTGTATACTTACAGCATAATTGAAGGAAGATTTTTTTGTCTGTTTAACTGTTCACATTCATCATAATTGATTCCATACAGTATGCATGGAAACAAGTGTTAACCAACTTCAGTGAACTTAAAACACTCTGTAAATCGGGTGCTCTTTAGTGTTTGTTTTGTGTACTATTCTAGGACTGGTTAATAGAAATCAGAGGACATACAGATCCAGAGTCCCTTACCTACAATTCGAAAGTCAAAAACAGTTCAAAACATTACAGTGATGTCAAAACTCATTTGGGGGTAAAACCTGATCTGACAGATGACTATTCGTGGTCTTTCTTTTCCACCTCAATATTTTCCTGTAGGAATATTAGTGAGTTTGATTTGGGAATGATGTTCAATATTCCTCTGAGGGTGCTGCATAAAATATATGTAAAAGAATTAAAAAGTTCTGAGTCCCCTTCCTCTTACCCACTAAAGCATATTCATTCCCAAAGGTTTCAGATCCCCGCTGGTGGATCTGTGATATCAAAGGTCTCATTGATCTTGGTGGTGGTCAGTGGAAAATAGTTGTGTGGAGAGAGAGATGTGTTAGTCTGGACCTCATGCAATGACTGCAGAAATAATTTTATGATTTCCAAAGAACAACAGACAATCTAACCACTTCCCTTACCTTTAAAGACTGATATCTGTACTGTGTTTATGGATGATTATGCAAACCAAGAAAAATGGCTTCCATCAAAATAATGTAATTTCTTTTTGGAGAAAAGAGCCTGGGACTGAGTTTTGTTATGTGTGCAGTTTACCAGCTAAACTCCTGGCTTAATGATTGGGATGGGTTTCCAAGGGCTGGTTCTGAGACTCAGTGGCACTTAGAGTTAGGTGGTAATTTCCCCATTAACACTAATTAGAAATGTAATAAGTTACTTAAGAAAATGTGCTAGATGATAGCCTCTAAGTACTGAAAAGTAAATGAACCCACCTATGGTTGTTCACATAAAATTTCTTAGCATATTTTAAATTTGCTAATCCAATGTACTTTTTTTTTGCTTGTGGTTTAACTTTGTTAAATTACATCAAGTAAAGCATTTTATTCCATATTCTGAATTACATAAATATGTCACACACAATGTCATGAATCAAGTTCGTCTAAAGAGGAGAGATAGGCCAAGGCAGGTGGATCACTTGAGGTCGGGAGTTTGAGACCAGCCTGGCCAACATGGTGAAACCCCATCTCTACTAAAAATACAAAAGTTAGTGGGGTGTGGTGGTGTACACCTGCAATCCCAGCTACTCAGGAGGCTGAGGCAAGAGAATGGCTCAAGCCTGAAAGGTGGAAGTTGCAGTGAGTCAAAATCATGTCACTGCATTCCAGCATTCCAGCCTGGGAGACAGAGTGAAACTCCATCTCAAAAAAGGAGATAATACACTTTAAAGTTTGTAAAATAATGTTGATTAAACGGTCTAAAGTGATTTTATTTTGCTAATCCAGTTACTGTCCTATTATGTGAATTATGATAACAGTTTAGGCAGCATAGTTATCTAACAGTTGTGGTTCCATCTCTGCTGCTATTAAATTCAGGCCACTAGATCTGTTTGGTTCAACTTGGATTAGGGTGTGAGGTTCTGTTTTCCTACCTCTCACCCCATATACATTGTCCCTGCTCCTGACCTTCCATGCAGGAGGCTTGCAGGTATCTCCTTAATCTGTCTATCATCTCTTTCCCTCTATCCTATCTCAGAGACTCCTGATCTTTCCAGACTGCCCATCCTTTCCTGTCCCTTTGACTCTGCCTTTTTGATTAACTTTCTGTAACTCCAGTCTGGTCATCTAAACAGTCTGAGGGGAAGACCAGGTACTGAAGGCATTCCTGTAAGAGTATTTCTCAGGGTCCTAGGTCCAAGTTTCTGTTGCATCTTGGTTTCTATTTCACTTTGAGCGTAGAGAGAGAGAGAGAGTGAGCAAAAAAGATCTTCAGGATAAAAGTGAGAGAGAGAGAAGATGGAGAAATAAATATAAGTGAACAACTGATAAATGCATTGAGCTATAACTCTGCCAAATGACCACAGAAACTCATGTGCAGTTAGATATTATCTACCTGAGAATGTAGTTGATAACATATTTTATCATAAATAATATTGTCTAAAGTCCTTACTTGGGAAGATTATGAAGCAGGCCAACTCTTACACAGTATGTCCTTCTGTTCTCTTGACAAGCATAAGTTTCTATTTCTGTATTGTTAGAAATTTTTAGTCACATCCATTCCAACGATGCTTTAAACTGGTTATTACTAAGTAGAAGATAAATGTTTGATGATAGAAGAATTTGTGGTGGAGGTGAAATTTAGGATACATATTAGCAACTTTGAAAAGTAAGATGTAGATCTATGCAGTACCTGAAAACATTTAACAGATTCAAAAGTTAATTTGTACCTATCTGTGCACACACATGCACACACAATGCGTGCACACCTATGCAAATCACACACACATGCCTCACGCACAAGTGCAACACTCAGGTGCACACAGTTGCACATACATATTCTATTACTATTCCTTGCAATGCTTTGAATGCTCATCATGTACCACAAAATTATGGTCTATTTCGTAACACCATAAGGTGCATATACTTTGGAGATACTGTGTGTTTCCTTTCAACATTGAACTAGTGACTATTAATGTTTTAAAATAAAACTTGATAACATTCTGAAATAAAATACTGATGTATTAAGTACCTATGCCTTGACATCAGGTTTCATAGGTGTTCAACTGTAGTGAGGAAAACAGTTATCAGGTGTCCTACTGTAACTCTAGGCAACAGGAAAGCTCTATGTAATGATGGTAGAATATCCGAATGACGGAGTCAACATCTGCACAAGTACGATTTGAGATTCACTGACTTATTTAGGAGGGTTCAGTAAAATTTCGCAGATGTTGTTATGTAGTAACGTTTGGCTCATTCATATTCTGCACTCCTAGACATTGCAGAAAGACATGCAACCATGATTTCCATCTCATCCCTTTCACCCTATTTTGAAGCATTTAGTTATGTCTACCACTTACCCTAAGTTGTATTTTTTACCCTCTAAAAAGGAACAAGAGAAGTTGGAATCCATCCCAGCTTTCCTTCCAGAAAATGGAGGGGAGGAACAATTGGAATGGAGAGGAACTTCAGGGAGAAAAAGACAAAAGGCACATGAGTGAATTTGTCTAGGCTGGGAGAGTGGGCGATCGCATGAGATTTGTGAACTAATTTTGTTCTCCTTCTGTTTCCACTGATAAGCACTTTATGTGTGCCACCAATGTAAGTAAATATTAAACCTCATCTCAATTAGTATCTACTCTTTTCCAAATATATGCTTATGTCAGAAAATGAGCAGTTGAAAGCAACCACAGGATACCACCTGCACACCCACGGGGTGAGCATTACATACTTTCAAGGAGTGCTCTTGTGTTTTCAAACTTAGTCATTTCCCAAAACAGAGAATTCACAGCTTCCGTAATCACCTTCCTCGGATCCCTGAATCTTGTTAATTGAGAGATTTTTCTGATAATCATGTACTCACACAGTTGACTAAATGTCTCACTATGCCTTCCTGATAAGTAGTGTCTCTACATGTGAAGTATCTAGCTATCTATTTAATCTATCTACCTATCTCTCTCTCTGTCTATCCCATCTGTCGATCTATTATCTGTCTAATCTATATCTATCATCTCTATGTGTCTGTCTATGTATGTGTGTATATATGTATGCATCTATCTCTATACATATATATCGATCTATCTAATCTGTATCTATCATCTCTATGTATGTATCTATCTCTCTGTGTATGTATGTATGTATATATCTATCAATCCTCTCTCTCTCTCTCTCTCTCTCTTTCTGTCTCTCTCTCTTAGTTCAGCAGATTACTTACAGGTTTTTGTTATATAACTGAGCAAGATTATATACACACACATAAGAAGGCTGGAAGTTCAAGGTCAAAGTGCTCACAGATTCAGTGTCTGGTGGGAACCCACTTCCTGATTCATAGACAGCACCTTCTCACTGTGTCCTCACATAGTGAAAGGGGCAAGGGAGCTCTCTGGGATCCCTTTTATAAGGGCACTGATCCCATTCATGAAGCTCCACTGCCATGATCTCATTACCTCCAAAAGGTGCTCACCTCCTAATACTGTCCCCTTGGGGATTAAGATTTATATATTTTTTCTTTTTATTTTCTAATTTTTGTGGGTACATGGTAGGTGTATATATTTATGGAGTACATGAGATATTTTGGTGCAGACATGCAATGCATAATAATCACATCATAGAAAATGGGGTATCTCTTCAAGCATTTATCTTTTGTGTTACACACAATCCAATTATATATTTTTTAGTTATTTTAAAATGTACAGTTAGGCCAGGCACCGTGCCTCACGACTGTAATCCCAGCACTTTGGGAGGCTGAGGCGGGTGGATCACGAGGGCAGGAAATCAAGACCAGGCTGGCTAACATGGTGAAATCCCGTCTCTACTAAAAACACAAAAAATTAGCTGGGTGTGGTGGCGGGCGCCTGTAGTCCCAGCTACTCGGGAGGCTGAGGCAGGAGAATGGCGTGAACCCGGGAGGCAGAGCTTGCAGGGAGCCGAGATCATGCCACTGCACTACTGCCTGGGCGACAGAGCGAGACTCAGTCTCAAAAAAAAAAAAAAAAAAAAAAAAAAAAAAAAAAAAAAAGTACAATTAAATTACTATTGACTATCGTCACCCTGTTGTGCTAGCAAATACTAGGTCTTATTTATTCTTTCTGACTATAATTGTTGTACCCATTAACCACCCCACTTCCCTGCATCCCACCCCCACTACCCTTTCCAGTGCCTGATAACCATTTGTTGACTCTCTATGTACATGAGTTCAATCTCACAAACAAGTGAGAACATATGATAGTAGTCTTTCTGTCCCTGGCTTATTTCACTTGACATAATTATCTCCAGTTTTATCCATGTTGTAAATGACAGAATCTCATTCTTTTTTATGGCCGAATAATACTCCACTGTGTGTGTGTACCACATTTTCTTTATCCATTCACCTGTTGATGGACAGTTAGTTTGCTTCCAAATCTTGGCTATTGTGAACAAAGCTGCAACAAACATGGGGGTGCAGATATCTCTTTGATATACTGGTTTCCTTTCTTTGGGGGTTTGGATATAAACATTTGAATTTTGAGAGGACAGAACATTCAGACTGTAGCATACTGTACCATCTATCTATCCATCCATCTGTTTATCTATTTCCTGTTCCTGAATATTGCATGGCATATTTTATTAATTATTTCCAATGTCATATTGAGTTTTAAAATAAGATTGCATTTCTGACAGGCCTCATGTGGGGGCATCCTGAAAAGTACATTCTCTTTATAGTTTAAATGTTTTGGGGTTTTTTTCTTTATGTTTTTTCTTATTTAATTATATGTCTTTCAAATGACTCCTTTGGGAGACTTGATTTTCCTACCTACCCTCGTGGGACTGCCACAATTCCCCTGCCTCCTGGAATGCAGTCAGTCTCTAGTCTGCCTCAAGTATAAAGATGATATTCATGTTGATGGCATTGAGAAGGATGAGGAGAAAGGAGTTGACCAGAGGTCTGTATTCATGGTATATATGTTTACCATGTCTGCTTATCCTCTTCAGAATATAAACTCCAAGACTGTGGGTCTTTGTTTTCTTCAGTACCACCTTGCAGAGTCTAGGCCCTATTCAAAGCTTATTATTTGTGAAGTGCATGAATGAATAATGAATTATAAAGTTATCACTGCCATTGGTATGGCTTCTGTTTCTCTACCTGCATTGTGCTCTCTGCTTCTCATTATTTGTTTAATTCCCACTCATTGAGACAGATTGCAGAATATTCCTTTGCAAACTACTCCTGGGTAGAGATATTTTCCAACACTCAGCCGTACCACATAAGACTTGACTGAGTGAAGACCCTGACTTAGCGTTGCATAAAACCAAAGTAAATGCTTTCCATACACAACTATTCACAGACATTTTCACATTTTATACAGCAACTGATGAACTAGGCTAGCGTTGGGAACAGGCCCCCTAAAATCTGGCCATGAACTGTCCCCAAAACTGACCAAAACAAAGTCTCTGCAGCACTGTGACATGTTTGTGATGGCCATGATGCCCACGCTGGAAGGTTGTGGGTTTGCCAGAATGAGGGCAAGGAACACCTGACTCACCCAGGGCGGAAAACCACTTCAAGGTGTTCTTAAACCGCAAACAATAGTATGAATGATCTGTGCCTTAAGGACATGCTCCTGCTGCAGATAACTAGTCCAACCCAACCCATCCCTTTATTTCAGCCCATCCCTTTATTTCCCACAAGGAATACTTTTAGTTAATCTATAATCTGTAGAAACAATGATTATCACTGGCTTGCTTTCAATAAATACGAGGCTGTCAGCTCTGAAGGCTGTGAGACCCCTGATTTCCCACTCCATACCTCTGTATTTCTGTCTGTGTGTCTTTAATTCCTCTAGCACCACTGGGTTAGGGTCTCCACTACCGAACTGCTCTTGGCAGGCTAGAAAGACATTTTCTACTGGCTTAACAGAGAAGAAAAACAAAGCTTAGGGAGACGGATTATGCAGGATTTAATTTGCAACAAGCAAAGAGAAGTCTATTGACTTCAAATGGACATCATCACGTTGTCATCTGATAACTTTTCCAGCATCCTTTGCCTCCTCTATGTTAAATTATAAATTAATGCTGATTTATACAGTTCGGTTCAGCTTCACAAATATTTAGTGAGCACTTGCTCTGTAGCAGGCATTATTATATAAGTAGTTCTTTGTGATGTAAGAATGGGTAGTACATACTTTTTTAATCCATTCAACTTTGAAAGGTTGATGCCTAGTCATAGATGCCGGGAAACACTTGAGTGAATGAGGACATGTTTTCTGCTGTCAAAGAGAGAGATCAGACACCAACTAGAGTCCAAGAAAGAACAAAGTAATTTTGATCAACAAAACTTATAGAAGAAAATAAGTATTCTTTGTTGTTACATATACTTCAGAGCCATTTTCGTGCTCAAAGTTTGATAGAAATTGATACACAGGACTTGCTCCTCTGAATTGGCTATTCCAGGATATTCTACGAGCTACAACCAGACCTGACATTAACCTGTAGTTACTTGCGGTTTATTCATCTATCTATCTAAACGTTATGAGCATCTCCTATGTACTCTTCATGGTACTAGACTTTAGGCATTGAATATGGAGTAAAAAAGACATAGTTTTTTATTTAATATTGCTTTTATTCTTTTTTTTTTTTTTTTTTTTTTTGAGACGGAGTCTCGCTCTGTCACCCAGACTGGAGTGCAGTGGCCGGATCTCAGCTCACTGCAAGCTCCGCCTGCCGGGTTTATGCCATTCTCCTGCCTCAGCCTAACAATTTTAATTTGTGTACACATAATAAGAGAGCTGTTAATTACACAGTTAGACAGCAATAAATGCAAAGAAAGACCCGTCAGTAATGACGGAGATGTTAAGATGTTACCGAAATAGATGAAAGATGAAGATAGAAAACACACACGTGCGCGCACGCGCACACACACACCATATGAAAACTTTCAACAGCACCATCAATGCCCTTGGCAACTTCGTACTTCGAGTCCAACCTCCCTTCACAATCTAATACAGAAACAAACAACCCATGATTTTTCTGCATTTCATGATTAGGTTCCCTGTGGCTCAAGGCCTCTGGCCAGCCATGTAAATGATGTTGTCTTTTAGATTTTCATGCTAAGAAGATACTCATGTTCGTACGTGTGTGCTTTTTCCTCTATAGCATCCTTAATGTTGGCCTCAAGATGAGTTTCTGACAATGGGGTTTAACATCAAACAGCCAGAGTCTCTCAGCAAGTTAACCTCTTTGGCCTTAAATTTCTCACATAATGACTTACAACAGTCCGCTCTTCAAGTGGCCTTTGAGGAGTCTAGGGACACGTGTGAATTCACTTCCACAACTCAGCTGCATTGTGAATTCAATTATTGTGCTGGGAGATATTGTACCATTATTATTTTTTTAAAGGTGCGTATTCTAAAGGCTAATCTTGAGGCTATCACATTAAGGGTTAACATTTTATCGGGGGCATTATAGAGTGCATTTTGATGGCTGTGATTTCAAATAACAAGCTTGTTGTTTCTATTTTTCAACTCTAGCTTGGCCTCTAATCTGTAGGGGAGGCTGGTTCCTAAATGCAGGAAATGAGACTCAATAGAACATGCAAAGCCAGTGTTAATACACCATACAATGTCAAGAAAGAGTGGGAGGAATGACAGAGCTGTTTTTTGACAGATGAGTGGTTAGACATCCCCCTAGCTCTCCAAGTCACCAGTAGGATGAACTTTCAGGATGCAGTGTGCTGTGGAATTTGACTGTGAAACATAACTTCTTCCTAAGGCAGATGTTGTAACGCAGTTCTGTCTTTTGTACCTACAGACAGCTCTGTGTTATGGTAACTGTTTTCTGTTGGCACAACGAACACTTAGTTTCATGCTGTAGAATTTTTCCAGATTCTCTGTCTGATACTCCAAACCATTGGTCATTGCAGCCTCCAATTCAGATGTAGTGGCTATAAACAAGTGATGCATGCATCCTGGCCAGGGACCATTTTGACTTTTCCTTTTTCTTTCCCAAATTAAGGGTCTGTCCACATTAGCACTATTAAAACTTTTGGGGCACTTCCTGAGTGTTGTAAGATGTTTAGCAGCACTCCTGGCGTCTACCCACTCCAAGTCTGTAGCACCCAACCCCCATCCTTAATTGTGACAACCAAAACTACCTGTAGGCATTGCCAAGTGGCTCCTGAGGGGGCAGCATTGTCTTCATTGAGCACCACTATGGTAATCCTAGCCTAATCTATTGTGTTACCTTATTACTCCTTAACATACATGGGGTAGAATTAGAATTACAGGAACATGAATTTCTTTCAACAATTATTTCTTTACAATTATGTAATAAAATCGTAAAAGGTAAAACTGTATCTTTTCAGAAGCCAAGAAGTAACAGTATATGAAACAAAACCTCTTTTAGTATTTCATATTAATCAATAGATAATGCGGAAAGGCTAGTTATTCTTTAAGGTAACAGTTGCTTAAGAGTTGAAGTGCAGCATATGTGTTTTACAAGCCCTGATTTATGCACAGATTGAGGCATTGCTGTTTTGCAACTATTGTTTTTAGCAGTACTGCTATCTTATAAAAGCATGTTTCAACAATAGTATAGAATTGGATATATGCTCCAGAGTCAATGCAATCATTAAATAGCATGCAATCTGAGTAGAGTCTACCCAAAGCTGGAATTCAGAGTGCGTATTTACGCACTTAGCAACGTTGCCATAATTACACACACACACACACACACACACACACACACACACACACACACACACACTCTTAAAGCCTTAGCCATTTAAAAATAGAATTCAACAACTAAGGCTCGTATACATGGAACTCTATTCATAGCAGGATTTCCAATGTACAAATTTAATGGAATTGCTCTTTTAAAAAAAATGCTGCAACGTTTTTCATTAACAACGTAAACATTTACACATGATTCACACCAAATTGCACCCTAGATGTATTTACCGTGACTTGGCATTTTCATACTTCATGTCTCTACTTCCCTTCATGCTTCAGTACAGAAACAGACAACCAATGACTTTTCTGTATTTCTGTGGCTCAAGTCCTCTGGCCAGCCTGACAAATGACTTATGCTATTTGATAACCTGCAGCTGATCCTCTGAGATCTTCTTTAGAAATTCCCTCCAAGATTCTAACTACATTCATTTGTAGAAATATTTGAGATGCAATGCATACCCTGTCTAGTATCTCCCCACCACCTAACAGAAATGTAAAGTAGGGTGATCTGTCATCTTTGTGCAGGGCATTGCCAGCTCTAGCACCAGAATCTCTTCACCTGGGGAATACCTCAGTCCCAGGCCAACTGGGACTTGGTTACTCTAATTCTAGGTGTGGTTGAAGCATCAGTGGATTCCTAGAACACTGGCACAGGGAAAAACATTAACAGTGGAACAGAGTAGAGAGTCCAGAAGTGCATAAGGATAGAACAGCTGGTCCCAGTGGGACCAGCTTTTTAACCTTGCCAAATCTTGCCATTGCATCTTTAGCTTTTCTTCTTTCCTTTTTATAGCTTCTTCCTTCTACTTTCTTTTAGCTTCTTCTGTTTTCTCCACTCATTTCTTAAGTGGGATGATTCACTCATTACTTTTACCCTTGAATTTTGTTACCGATGTTAGTATTTATGGCTTTAAATTTTCTCTACTACTACTTTTCCTGCCTCCTGTAAATTCTAAAACACAGTATTTCAGTATTTGTCTATTAAGTGCTAAGTGAGATTTGTGTGACGTTCTAATAAACAGTTAACTTTTTAAGTGTTTTGTGTCTATTTTCTAGTGGTGAGATACAGAGTTCTATAATTGTCTATCAAATCATTCGTTAACTGTTTATGGCATCTGTTTTTCCTATTTTTTGTTTGCTCTATTAAAATTGAAAATAGGTTTCTTTGTATCTTCCATTTATGAATGAATTTATAAATTCTCCCTATAATGCTACTGATTTGGAGTTTTTTAAAGAATGCATGTGGCATAAAATGTATAACAAGTTATCTCCTTGAAGAATGAAATATTTTACTATGTAATATTCTTGCTATCTCTTAAAATGCTTTTGTTTTACAATAGATATCCAATATTAATAGAAATATGCTTGTTTCTTTTTTACTTTTGGGTTGGCTATTACTGAGAATAGATTTTTTATATTTTCACCTTTAGTAATTTCAGATATTATGGTTGTATCATTTCATATGACAGATATCTATAATTTCTTTTTCTCAATGTGACAGTTTCAGTCTAGTAACTGCGTAAGTTATGCTATTTATGAGTGAGGATATTTGATATACTTCAACATATTTTAATCTTTTGGATTTCCTTTTTTATGCATTCCTTTTAATAATTGAGTTTGTTCTTTTCTGTATTTTCTTCTTAATTTGCCATTTACTTGATTTCTACTTTTCAGGAAAAACTTGCAGTTGTAAAACTCACATTTAAGTCATTAAAGTCTAAAATTAAGCAAGACCTTAGCTCCATTCTAGAAAATACCAATCACCTGTCTCCCTAGTTACAGGCTATTATTATTCAGTATTTAAATTTTATCCTTTTGCTTTATCTAACAAGAATATTGATGTTATTGTTGTTGTATTTAAATAGGATTTACATTCATGTTTGCCTTTTATTTGCTCACTATTCCTTTTTGTATATTAGTCCTAATTTGATCTGTTTCCCCCCTGCTTATGTTTTAAAATATGTATCATGAATATTTGTTATAAACTCTTTCAGTTTTTGTTTGATTGAATACCTTTGTTCCCTGCTCAATCCTGAAAGATAATTTTGCTTATTATGCAAATCTAGGTGGACCATTATTTTCACATTTCACTGTCTTCTGGCTATACGGATGTCGGTTTGTTTTGAGTTAAACTTTATTCACAGGTTGTCTTTGGCAAGGACTAAAATTTAAGATCTCCTGTTTATTTTTGGCATTCATCAGTTTCAGTTTCATGTCAATATTGATTTTTTTTTGCTTTATCCATTCTTCCTATGGTGTCTGTGTGTTTGGATTCATATATTTAATCAGTATTTGAAGATCTTAGGAATCACCTTTCAAATACTGACACTTCTCCATTCTTCCTGTTTTCTCAAATTTTGATTAGATATATGAGATTCTCATTTTTGCACCCATGTCTCCTAAATTGACTTTTATGTTATTAATTTCTGTCTTCTGTTTTTTGTAAGATTTTCCCAGATGTATCTTTTACTTATTGTCTTTTCTTCTGTGTCTAATCTCTTTAGCTAATCCATTAATTTGTGTTTATTTCAACAAATACATTTTTCATTTATTTCATTGCTATGTGGTCATTTTTCAAATCTTCCTTGTCCTTTCCAGTAATTTCCTGTTCTTTTGTTTATTGTTTCCTGTGTCATACTTTGTTTTTTAAATAGCTATTTTATACTTTGTGTGCAGCACCTGTAATACCTCAGTGCTCATGGGCTTAGTGATCTTTGACTGTGAACTCATGTTTGTTTGATCTTAGTCTATGGGAATTTTCTGGCCTATGCTGGCATTCTTTCCCCAGGCAGGTAGGTTCGGTTTCCTTCTGGTAGAAGCTAGAGTGTAAGACTTGAGCCCTTTCAAGGGTCCAAGTTCTCTACCTTACTGGAAGCCTAAGCTTGGGTTTCTGGCCCCAGCCCCCTGTCTTACATATCTGACTGCTCTTCCAGCTACCTGCTCCCATTGTCTGAGGTCAGTGCTACTATGGATATGTTACCCAAGGGCAGACTTCCATTAGGTCCAGTTTTCCCTTTCTTCAGAACACCCAAGTATTCTTTTGCTTACACTGTTGGAGGAACTTTATGTGGGAAAACTTAATTTTGGATATTTCTCTTACTTCCTTATGCCCAAAAGTTCACTAGCAAGTGCATCTTATCAGGAGGTGATTGTTTTGTTCAGGGAGGGTCTCCCAGAGTGATGTGTTACCTGCTGATGATGGGAGTGGAAGCTTTTCCTTTAAGAAGTTTTCACCAATGGAAAAGCAGGAAGGAATGAGGGAGGGGGGGAGGAAGGGGGGAAGAAAGAAAGGGAGAAAGGAAGGAAGAGAGAGAAGGAAGGAGTAAAAAAAGAAAGGAAGGGAGGGAGGAAGGGAGAGAGGGAAGGAGTGAAGAAAGGAAGAAAGGAAGGAAGGAAGTAAAGAAGGAGAGGAGAAAGAAGAACTGAGAAACATCTTACTCAATGGTGAGACCCAGTTCGTCCATGTTCTTATCCTGTGAGCTAATTTTTTTCTCTTTTGTTTTTCTTCAGAGAATTGGCTGTCTCTTACTCTGTAATACAGATCAGTGAGAAAATAGCTTTTATAAAAGAGATTTTGTAGTATTACACAGTTGGCAGGAATATAGTTGTCTGTTGTAATAATGAATGCTAATCTAGAATAGGAGGCAGAGAAGAAAAATATCATTAAAATGGTAATGCCTTTTTTTTATGTGAATGAAACTCATTCAATATTGGTTTTGAATGATAACTACGTTCTAGGAGCAGACTGTAGCAGAATCTCCTTTAATACTCTAAGGAAAGGACGCTTTTAGAAAGTACGCATTGTCTCCATGTGTGAAAACTGCATTCCTTTCATGAGGGTTCCATTTTCTGGAACACAGGATGTAAGACAGGAGACATGAGAAAGGATTTTGTAGCAGTGTAGACGAATCAAGTCATTGCGCTTTCTTATTTGATCTTATTTTAAAAGATGCCCCCAGGGAAGCAGGACCTTGGAACCCACAAAGTCTGGAGCAAGCCATTCACCTCGCAAGGTATTCATGCTCTCACAGTAAAATGGAGAATAAAATTGTAGGTTTTTGAGGATACTCTTATGAATAAATAACTTATTATAGCATATATCAGAACATAAATCATGCCAGCCTGTTTTCCTTTCTCTTTTATTCTCTCCCTCTGTTCATTTTCTCCATCTTCTCTCCAACTATTCCTCCCTCTCTACCACTGTTGCTCTCTTCTTTCCATCCTTTCTTCCTTCCTTCCTTCCTTCCTTCCTTCCTTCCTTCCTTCCTTCCTTCCTTCCTTTATCCCTCCCTCCCCTCTCTTTTTTTTCCTTTCCTTCCTTTTCAGTTTCTTCCTCTCTTTTTCTTATAAAACAGAATTTGTCAACTTTGGCACTCCTGACATGTGGAGCTGATCACCCCATCTTTATTGTAGGAGTTGTGCTGTGCATTGTAGGAGGTTTAGTTTAGCAGCATGCCTGGGCTCTGCCCACTAGATGACAGTGCCACCACTACCACAAGTTATGAAAACCAAAAATATCTCCAGACATTGTCAAATATTGCCTCTGAGGCGAAACCACCCCTGGTTGTGAACCACCGCTCAAAATACACTTCATATCAATAAAATCCTGCTTTATATATATTTTTTGTTCAGTTCAGGGTTATAAGATTGTAAGACGCTAGTGTTTTACAAGATTTCTAGGGATGTTCTTTGATTGAGTCTTAAAATCTTACTTTCACTGTTGATGAAAATTGAAATTACGTTGTTATTTTACATTCCTTTGTAATAGCAGCATAAAACTTGGTATTTTATGGGAATGAGTATGCATCTTGGTCTGATTCTATGGTCTACTTTTATGTGTCTCAAAATGAGATTCTGATCAAAGAGAATTAAAACGAGAGCAAAAGTGAATATCAAGGTAAAGATATAGCATTCTGATTGTCTGCTGCTTGTCCATCTCGGGTATGCCATACTGACACTGTGTCTCCAGTAGCTTCTTGACATTCTTAAGATGAAAATAATTTAGTTTTTATCAAATATATTAATAGAGAATATACAATATATATTTATTCACATATTAATACTGGAAAAATAGAGTAAGGTTAAACACTCAAAATTTAGCTCAACCCTGAGATTATTATGAAGTACTTACAAAATAAAACTAAAAGACATTAGTAGCATACTTCCCAGCTTCATCTCTGCAGGAGACAAGACCTTAGCTCAGGGCTTGGAGAATAGGACATGTGTTTATATGATTGACTCTTGTTGGGATCATTCTCAGAGCTCTCCTGACCTTGTTCCGCACACTTGGGAGCACATGGTTCCTAATACTGATAACCACAGTCTCATGAATTTTTCTCATTTTGCAGAGGAGGGAGTTGAGGCACTAGATGGTAATACCTTTTTCGTTTCACGTACTTGCTGGTGGCTAAGGGAAGCTGGTGCTTAGCTTGTTCCAGGCCAAATCTAAGACATTTGTCTGGCCCCTTGCTTTCAATCCTTTCATGCACACAGCAAGCATATCCAACTTTTCTATGCTGGTCTGTTTCTAGAAGGTGTTATTTGACATGGCATCACCACCTTTGTAGCCCTCTGACTATGAGAATAATGACCTCTCTTTTAAACCTGTCTCCTTATCCGCCCCAACACGTACCCCTTTGGGGTGGGGGCATAAGGGGGTATCCCTTCTTCACACTAACTTTACCTACTTCTTTCTTCATTGTCCCTCTGCAGCAGATAATATAAGCAAGAAAAAGATTAAGTTAATTACATGCACCTCAAGTTTCAGTAGGAATATCTCACAATTCCTGTGTGTCTTAATTTCACAGTTATTTATTGAACACGTGCTGTGTTCTTGGGAAAATTCCAGGTGCTGGATGGAATTAGTTTATGATAAGTAAGGCTTACAGTGACATTAACGTGCTGTTCTTCTTCTTCAGAAAGTACAGCCGTGCACACACTACTAAGGTGCGCTATCAAATGTTGGAGAGATAAATATCAAAATACAGCGCTTCCATACCTGTAGTTTTGTTTAGTTTAATAGGCGTTAACATTTACTGATTTTCAGCCACCTACATTTATTGAGCAGCACCTATACCACTCATTGTATTTGAATTGTGTAATAAATTACACTGTATTTGCTGTTTTTGGAAATTTAGTTTAATGATATGTTTATAATTTTTTATTGCTATGGATAATACATTTAATGACTATAATTAAATTCTTGCAAAAGTTTTGAATTGTTTTAAGTAATTTACCAATGATTTTTCCAGGTATTAATTTAATATGTTGAAATTTTGTATTTATAGCATAGAGGTTGTTTTTATTTCATTCATTTATTTAACAGGCATTTATTACTCATCTACTTTATGCAAGGAAAAAAAAATGGTCAAGACAAGGATGCCAAGCTTTAACCTCAAGGAACTTACAATTTATATACAGGGAACATACTCATCAAATAAACAGGAAAAGGAATGTATATTCATATGAACTCGGTATTATATATTCTTCTTTATGTTATCATTCATAATGTCCAAATGTCAACAACACATCTATTGTTACTTTGGTTATAAAGCTACACAGACAGTAGTAGATATGGTACTTGGATGAAGAAAGTTGAAGTTTATTATTTTTTCTTTCTAGTTTTAATCCCTAAGGATCACTGATAAAAGACTTACACAACCCCCCCTTTAGTAACCTAATAGTGTATAATAATCCTGTTCTTTAAATGGCGATAGAGCTTTGCTTGGTTCATGCAACATAACACCATAATACCATATTAAAACTTGATACATAACACCATAATACCATATTAAAACTTGATACATAACACCATAATACCATATTAAAACTTGATTCTCTTTATATCATGGAACAATTCAGGTAGTGTTACAAAGTGCTGTTACTGAGTAAATGTGGAGAAGAACAAGCTCTCCACAGCAGTGCCATGCCTGTGTCTGATGTTTCCCAGGATAGAAAACTGCTCAGATGTTGATGTTTTTTTTTTCAGGCGCATTGACAGCCTGATCATAGACTCTAGCCATGGACCATGAAAAGTGGCTTCTCCAGGGGCTTAAGAAAGACAATGAAGAGCTTTGCATTTTCTCTTGGCATTTCCTGCTATTGTTAAAAAGGTCACATATGCAATTTAAAATGTTCCATGCATGGAGCATGACAAATGCCACGTAGAAAATGAAACTGCTTTCGTTGACATTTTTGGCCAATTTCCAAAGGGTACCATTTTTCACCTTTTCCCTTTTATGGATTTGCAAAATTTGGCTTGTGCAAAATGCGTGCCCCACAGTGCACTCTAGGTTGGAAAGTGCCACATATTAGG
>NW_016816960.1:3142308-3157695 GCF_001698545.2 Rhinopithecus bieti
TTAAGCAAGGAATCTCAGAAGTTCCAAAAAGTTCTGCTGTGGTTCAGCGTTACAGGGAAATCTACTCAAGGGAATATATGGCTTGCAATCATTTTGCTTTTTTGTTACATTTCCTATTATTCATTGCTTCTTTGGGCTTGAGAGAAGCCCCACAGAGAAATAAGAAATATCCTACATCATTCACATTTTCTTGACTTTTGAAAATTAAATTTTATATACTTAAAAGCTGCCGTGACACATGAAAACATTTTCTTTCTTCCTCAAACCTTCTTTACCTAGCCTCTTCCAAGCCAACCTTTAATTTTACATTAATTTTCTTTTCCAAAGCTATGCAGCTGACACTCATCTACTCACTTGACATAATTCATTTGGCATCCAGTAAGTTTAAGAAATTCTCTTTGGGCTTCATGCAATCATAACCTACATCCAAATAGTAACACTTATAATAACAATAATAATAGGTTTTTTTAGTGTTCACATGGATTTTCTCCCTCAGTTTTCGTGTCATCTCAAAAAATAGACAAAATACATGGGCTTCTCCTCAGCCCTGAACTTTGCATACTGTTAACCCCTTGAAGAAACATGGAGCTGAGGTATCAGTCATTACCTGGCAAAAAGGGACCAGAATCAGTGTAGATGACTTTCTGAAAACATTGACTTGATTTCTGTCACCAAAAATGGCATATTCAGGCTGTGTTCCATGCCAGGTGCCATGTGTGCATGGACTCCACCACACCAGGGGGATTCTCAGAAGCAGCATTGAAAACACATAGGAAAGCATTACTTAAGCCTGTATAAACATAAGCTCTGTCCAGACATGGAATACAGTGGGAGTTCTTGCTAGGATAATCCCAAATACTAATACATACCAGAAAACTTACCTATAACATGAGTATTCAAGGCAAAGGGATTTTGGGTATATAAGTAAAATATTAGGGTGAATCCATCTCTTAGTGTGGATGTTGAAGAATGAATGTTATATCCGTGAAGCCAGTGTTGACTGGAAGGGCTGAAAGAAGCTGATGAAAGCAAGTTTCTTGACCTCCTTTATTTAAGACTTCAGCTCCATTGCACGACTGCCTCACAGTCCTCATTCGGTTGCCTTTTGCCTCTTTCTGACTTACTAAAGGACAATGGTGTGGAGCTACGATTTATTACCCAGAAAATGATTACTAAAGTCCGTATTCTACTCTGAATACTGAAAACTCTGAAATAATGACCCTAACCTAAACCTCCTCTTCTTCTGGCTATCACTTCTTCCTTCCCACTTTGATCACTCTTCCATGAATCCTTGCAAACCTCCTAGTACTGAGTATCCTTCCAGCCACCAAATGTCTGACATAGATCGTTGGATCTGACTTTAAGTCTCTCACTAAGACCCTCAATTTCCGCCTCTGTTTGTAGTGGGCTCACCCTGTTGTTTCTCAGCCAAGAGTCCATCCAGATATCGATTTCTTGTGTCCCATAGCACTGCTAGCATTAAGTGAATTACCGCATGGTTTGGCCTCATTATTAATGTGTGGTTTTCAGAAACACTTGAGATCTTACTGTTGGTTTGCAATCTGTCTTAGTCCGTTTTGTGCTGCTATAACAGAATACCTGAAACTGGGTTGTAAAACATAGAAATTTATTTCTCATAGTTCCAGAGGCTAGCAAGTCCAAGATCAAGGCACCATCATCTGGCAAGACCTTGAACATCATCAAATGGCAGAAGGGCAAAGAGCTTAAGAGAGTGAATCCACTCCTGCAAACCCTTTTTATAATTACATTCATCTATTCATGAAGGCAGAGACCTTGTTACCTAAACACCTGCCATTGTCCCCTCCCCCATGACACTTTCTTACTAGGGGTTAGTAATATTCATGCCAGTGCGTGAATTCTGGGGACACATTCACACCATAGGACAACCCATTTACACTCTCTCCTCGTCAGGGTTTATTTTCAAAAGGGCATCAATTTTAGGTTTTGTGACCTTTCCTTTTTTGTTTTCATTGTGTCTCATTTTCATATTCACAGATTCATTTGTTTCTGTAACTCTCCTGTCTTCCAGAATCTGGATCAGTTTTCCTCCTCCCAAGTGGGATCTAGGAGTTAACTCCACCATCAACCCAAGTACTCCTCCCGTGTCCAATGGCCAGTCAGCCTCAGTCCTGTCTTTTCTTGAGTTATGACATATTTTTCTCCTTCCATTAATAGTGACCATTATTGAAATAGGAATTTATACTTTCTTCTTTGTCCTCCAGTTCTCCAAAACTGATTCTCTATCCTTTCAATTTTATGCTAACAAATCTCATTAAAGTATGACCAGTGATTTCTACATTGCCAAAACCCAGTGGTGTCTTTTTAGTGATGATCCTATATCAGTTTGATGGGCACTTACCACTTGCAGAATTCTTATTCCTTTTCATTGTATCACTGTGTTCTGGTTTTATTCTACAATTGTGAGAAGTTCTTCTGTATTTTCTTCTCTTATTATTCTTATATGTTGGCTTTTCCCAGGGTTTGTTCTTGACTTCATTCTGTATATTGTATGTCTGGGTAATTCATTGCATCTTCTTATCTTCAACTATCTGCCTCTATGTGGATGATTCTCCAGTCTTTATTTCCAGCTCAGGCCACTAGCTTCAGTTACAGTGTTTGTAATTTTAGCCCCTATTAGAAATCTCTAGTTGAGTGTCACATAGACACTCCAAACACAGCACATTCAAGTATTAAGAGATGCTCTTCTTCTAAAACCTATTCCTCTCTTTGCACCCTCCCGTTAGTTAAAGGTGCCCCGTGTACCAGTGTGTCCAAGATATAAACTCTGTTGGATTTTACTTCTCTTTTCTCACCACTTATGTAAATGGACGTCTACTTCTCATTTCTGCCCTGCAAAACATTCCTAGCTATGTGCTCTCTGCCTGTGGCTCACTGTGACAGCTTCTTTATCTCAGTTTAGATTGTTATGCAATCCATTACTCTTCTGCCTCCTACCTTCAAGCTACTATTGGAGTCATCTTCCTGATTCTCACATTCAATGACTTCAATGGCTAAGTGATGCATTCCAGTCTTTCTCACTTTGTTTTGTGCCGCTACAACAAAGTACCTGAAACTGGGTTATAAAAAATAGAAATGTATTTCTCATAGTTCTAGAGGCTGGGAAGTCCAAGATCAAGGCACCATCATCTAACAAGACCATTTTGCACATCATCAAATGGCACCGGGGCGAAGAGCTCAAGAGAGCGAATCCACTCCTGCAAGCCATTAAAAACGCATCATGGCAAAATCTCTTGAGTGGCACCCTTTTTACCACCTGGGAAAACCTAAGACTGTTGGGACAGCACAGAAGACTCCTTAATCTGCCCATGTGTCCCTTTTCCAGTGTTAGTTTCTTTTACTTTTTCTTGTACACCTTGTGCCCTTGCCCCTTAGAACAAACAGCTCACAGTTCCCTCAGCACACCCACCCTTCTACCTGCCCAGGAGCTGCCTTCCGATAAGTTGTATCTTGATGAATTCCTCCCCACTCTCCATCTCGGAAGATCCCAGTCATTCATTTGTTCAGGCCCAGTGAAAAGGATTTTATTTATATTCCTTCATATAATATTTGTATGTATACATATATATATATATATATACGCATATGTATGCTATCTATCTATTAGATGCATCTTGTTTTGGCTTATTTTTATATATATTTTTTGAGACAGAGTCTCAGTCTGTCACCCAGGCTGGATTGCAGTGGCATGATCACAGCTCACTGCAACCTCGACCTCCTGGGCTCAAGCAATCCTCCCACCTCAGCCTCCCAAGTATCTGGGACTACAGGTGCATACCACCATGCCCGGCTAGTTTTTGTACTTTTTTTGTGGAGACAAAGTCCCACTATATTGCCCAGGCTGTTTTTGAATTCCTGGACTCAAGCATTCCGCCTGCATCAGCCTCCTAAAATGCTGGGATTACATGCCTATGGCACTGTGTCTGGCGTTATCCTTGTTGTTTTAATGCCTACCTCATTTGTCTTTTCCAAATAATACTCAACAAATGATTTCTGGATTGTTAAATGCATGAATGAAATGAGAGTTTGCCAAAATACAGAATATTGAAACCATAGGGTAACCTTGAGAGAATTTAGGTCAAAAATAGGGGATTATTTTATATTAGAAGATTATTCAAAGTATTATTAAAATGTTTGTTTATTTCATGTGTGGTAAGTGTTGAGAATTTAACAGAGATCGAGACATGAATGGTCTAAGTGTTTATGCATCATAATGAAGTTGAAGAAATGTAGGGTTCCCATGGTGTTTCTTCTCAAGCTTTGATACTAACACTTCTTTATTGATCGCAACTGTACATTGGCAGCACCGCCCCCAGACTGGAAAATAAGTTGGAATTTTCCTTTGTGTTTCTTTTATAACCTTGCATTTTTTTATTCCTCTTGGGCCTACTGTTATGAGTTTGGTTTCTAGTTTCTAGAGCATGAGTAAGAAGTAGAAATCAAGATGGAAGGAAGTTACTATAGTGAGACGGTGTCATGCCCTGCAGGCCAGGCATCTTAGAGTCTGATTGCAACTCCCTTGACACAGGCAGTTCTTTTTCTTGCCTGCAGCCCTTTCCAAACTAGTATCACCAGCCTCGTATTCCCCTCCCCTTTATAGATGGAGCCCTTTTGTCCAGCAGGCCAGCTTACTGGGAAAAGGCCCTTCTCAGACACCCTTTCTCATCCTGATACTTTGCCTTTACCAGGAGTGAGGCCAGAACCTTCAGCATGCATTTGTATCAAAAAAGAGAGATGTGCTATTTTCATTTAAATTCTGCATTTCTGCTGGGCATAGTGGCTCATGCCTGTAATCCCAGCACTTTGGGAGGCTAGGGCGGGAGGATTGCTTGAGACCAGGGGATCATGACCAGCCCAGGCAACATAATGAGACCCCATCTCTACAATTTTTTTTTGAGATAGGGTCTCAGTCTGTCACCCAGGCTGGATTGCAGTGGCATGATCACAGCTCCCTGCAGTCTCAACCTCTTAGGCTCAAGCACTCCTCCCACCTCTGTCTGGAGTAGCTGGGACCACAGGTGTGCACCACCATGCCTGGATAATTTTTGTATTTTTTGGTAGAGACAGGGTTTTGCCATGTGGGCCAGGCTGGTCTTGAACTCCTGACCTCCGGTGATCCGCCAGCCTTGGCCTCCCAAAGTGCTGGGATTACAGGTGTAAGCCACTGCACCCAGCCTCTACAATTTTTTTTGAATTACTGTGCTAGTAGTCTCAGCTACTTAGGAGGCTGAAGCAGAAGGATTGCCTGAGCCTAGGAGTTTGAGGATACAGTGAGCCAGGATCACATTCCACCGTGGGTGACATAGTGAGATGCTGTCTCTACTAAAAAAATAAATAAACAAATTATAAATTTTCAGATAGTTATAAACCTCTGAAGATGTGGATACTTCATTTGTCACATTTAGGTCTTTAATGCAGTGACACCTTCTCTTGGGCAACGGTGTTTCTCAGTCTCTGCTGTATTGATAATGTTTCCACTTTGCCCTGGAAGATTTTGTGGGTTATGGGGAAACAGTTTATGGGGTGTCTTTCAGCAAAACCACAACCCTTTTTAGAAAGAAACTAATTCTGGTGTGAAAGGGACAGGTGCTCTTATTAGGTGGTGATAGTGAGAGTTAAAACCCATTTCTCTTGAGCTGTTACCTGGATTCTTCAACGGAGGGTGATTTTGCATCCTTGGCACGAGATGTCATTCAACTGACAGTCATGAACTCCCAGGGGACCCCCAAACTCTATGTCACTTTATGAGTAGGCGAGAATGGATTTTTCTTGGAGAGGAGTGTCTCCTCAAAGAAGTCTGTGACCTAGAAGAAAAGATGAAAAATCTCTGCTTTGGATTCGGAGTGTCAGTACTGCTCACTTGGAACTTAAGGAGAGTTTCTTCTTAGTATGTATGAGACTGAACCATATGGGGCTGACATTTTCTTAGACCCAAAGCTTTCAAATACAGTCATTTTCATATGGCTTTTACTTAGACAATAAGATCATCGTGTATTCCTTTTTTCCTCTTAACAGCATCTGGCATTTTCTCCCCTTGGGCTTATTGTTCTGGGTTGTTTTTCTGGTTTCTAGACCGTAAGCATTCATGCATTCACATTATGTTTCCTCCTAAGTTGTAAGCTCTCCAAAGGGAGGGGATATAGCTGCTTTATGTCTTCACCCAACTTTGAGTAGAGATGATGGCAGGAAACAGAAAGCATTTTCACAGAGAAGATGGAGTCCATTTGAGTCAGGGGATCTTGTTTGAAATCTTACCTGTGTGATCTGGGGTGAATTAATACAGCTGTCTGGAAAATCTAGAACTGAGACCTCAGAGGATTGCAGTAAGGATTCCTAGAAGTTAGGAGCTCCTCAGTAAATATAAATACCCTATTCTCTTGGGTAATGAAGCTGACCCACAGGATGATGCCAATTATCTCCTTGGTATTATAAGCACATAAACAATAGTTCACATTTATTGAGTGCTTACTATGTGTAAGATACAATTATGTGCTTGGGGATATTTGTTCACACATGAAACAAGTGTTTATTTAGTGCCTACTCTGTGCCCAACACTGGAGATACAACTGTCATGAGTACTAACACTGCCCCAATATCATGGTGCTCATGTACCCATGTGGGAAAAAGTAAAGACAGGCTCAAGCATATAAAATAGCGAAGGTGGTCTTAGGATAATTCAAGTTGGATTGGGATCAGTAGTGATTGAAGGGCTAGGTTAAATGAGGAGTTTAGGACATACATCTCTGCAAGATGGCATTTGAACAAGAAACATAGGCAAGACTTATCTGCTTTAATTTTCACAGTAGGGCCATGAGATTACACTACCGTTTATTAACTGCATTACAGAGATGTGGAAACCGAGATTAGGATGATTGAGTAACTCACCCAGATTAGGAATACGGCTGATAGTCTTTAATGCAAATCTCATGGGCTATGCTGCACATACTCTTAACAACTTGCCACCTTCCGTGGTATAAGAGAGGAACCAACCCAATTCCTGTTGCCTGCCTTCCCTGCTGTATTAGTCCATTCTCACACTGCTATAAAGAAATACCTGAGACTGGGTAATTTATAAAGGAAAGAGGTTTAATTGACTCACAGTTCCACATAGCTGGGAAGGCCTCAGGAAACTTACAATCATGCAAAAGATGAAAGGGAAGAAAGGCATCTTCTTCACAGGGCAGCAGGAAGGAGAGAAGTGCCGAGCAAGGAGGAAGAACACCATTTAAAACCATCATATCTTGTGAGAAATCACTCACTATCATGAGAACATCATGGGGGAACTGTCCCCATGGTCTAATCACCCCCAACGAGGTCCCTTCTCCAACACGTGGGGATTACAATTTGGATTACAATTCAAGATGAGATTTGGGTGGAGACACAGAGCCAGACCATATCACCTGCCATTTAATTACCTTGATCAACTACCCTGCAACCATTCCTTAGTGAGCAATAGGGACACACTCAGGAATGGTTTTAATAGAATTTAGAAGTTATCAATATTATAGTTTAATTGTAAATTTAAAAATGGTGAACCTGACATCAGTGGCTAGGATCAGCAGATGACCTGCTGCATCTTGGGGTCAATAATTGCTGCAACACATTATTAGAGTTGCTGTTAATAGTCATGGAAACCACCCTGTACCTTCTTCCCCAAGTGAAACCAACCTGGCTGTGATTGACCTACTCGATAGTGAGTTGCTAGACATCAGGAGAAGTCAGAAGTAAGTGGAAGTGGGCCAACTGTCTAGAAGATCCCCCCTCCATAGCAGTAACAACATACATGCATAGGAGGAGGTTAAATGAGTCTGCACTCATTGATCCATTCATTCATCTTTCATCCATGAATTAACTATTCATGACCCATTGTTGTTGACTCTGAGGATACCATAGCAAACAGGATGCACAAATTGTCCTGCTGTTACTTTAGTTATGGGTACAGAAGATAAAGCAGTGATCCAATGCGTGACGGAGAAAATTGCTGATTGTGATCATAGCTTTGAGGGAAATGAAGCAGTGATAACATCTAACGTGGGTTTTGAGGATCTTTGAGATGGAGTGGCCAGGGCATGTCTTTATGAGGGTGAGGAATTTAAGCATCCCAGACACAGGTTCTGACTCAAACATCAGCCTTTTAATTGTGTGAAACGATCTCACAAAATTTAATAAACTTAATGGTAGGAGTTCAGGTAACACTACAAGAAACCAAGCTTTCTTTGTGAATGGTGAGGTTAGAAGGGGTTTGTTGCTGGAAATCCCATTTGCAGGTTCTAAGGCTGGGGATGAAGTAGAAGGAACGATCTCTTGTCATTTGGCAAGCAAAGAACAATCCCTGTATCTGGCAAAAGAGACATATCTTTCTCTGAATCCTGGATTTGGTCACAAGCTAAACTTCTATATTAGTTTTCCTTTTTTGGTTGAGTTGGTGAACAGTTGGATGATTAGCTAAATGTTGCTGAAATAGGAGGAAGGCAGATTAAAAATACAGAAAGTAACTCCTATTTAATGATTTGAAATGAGGTTAATCAGACAAAGTTTTAAGGAAAAGTGAGATAATTTTGGTGTGTAAACTATAAAATTTTAGACTGGGCATGGTGGCTGACACCTGTAGTCGTAGCACTTTGGGAAGCCAAGGCAGGAGGATCATTTGACCCCAGGAGTTCAAGACCAGCCTGGGCAACATAGTGAAATCCCATCTCTACAGAAATTAGCCAGGCATCATGGTGTGTGGCTATGGTCCGAGCTATGAGGGAGGCTGAGGCAAGGAGAATTGCTTGAACCCGAGAGGTCAAGGCCTCCGTGCACCCTGTCCTGGCTGGTAGAGTGAGACCCTCTCTCTCTCTCTCTCTCTCTCTCTCTCTCTCTCACACACACACACACACAAACTATAAAATTTTGGAATGTAATAATATTGATGCTAAAGTGAATTGTGGAAAAATACCATATAAAATATATTTTAATCACATGGTATAAATCTCTGTGCATTAGTTACCAAAATTTGAACATAAACATTTTCAAATACACACTTGTGCAGATGTCAGGGATAGGATAGCAGGTGGTATATCACTTTTTATATTTAAAATGCATGTAGGAGTGAAAGGAAAAAGGTAGAAATATGTTAAGTTTAGAATTCTAATGAAAGAACATACTGGAACTATGAAAACATTATGGAGGACTTTCTCCATTTATGGTCTGAGCACAGATGATGCTAAACATGATCCTTCAGCTTTAGTTGGCATCCATTTGAAATGAACACACTAAACACCATGAGAAGCAACTGCATAAAAAGTAAAGAGCGTTATCCAAGTGAACTTCATATGTCATCATTTGCCTGTGTTTATGTAATAGTAAAGACACAAGGAATTGGTCTAATGAATCGGTATTTTATTTTAGTGATGAAATAATGAGTGCGGTTGAGTATGCCAGATGTATTCATCTGATACATTCTTCCAGTCACGTGGTAGGCTGCATTAGATGATAATGCTTCACCCTGAATTCATTTATAAGTTAGTGAGGGGAAGTCCACAACTCTGGTCTCAGAGCATTTATTGCATTGTTGATCAGCCAAGCTGTTGCTCTTACTTAGCTGCTAAGGAATGAGACTAATTGGACCATTCCAGCATGTAAAATATGTCCTTTCACAAAACTGAAACAAACAATGAGAACAACCAGAAAAATTGCCAGAGTCATACAAAAGCTGTCTCTATTTCTAAATGGTCATTCCTTAAGCTCTTGTCATCGACTGGGAGCCCCTAGATGGATGTGGATAGGACTAACATAGGACCAGTTTATGGAGCTGTTTATTAAGATGATTTTGTTGCTCAGTATTTAAATTTTGAGTGTTCTCTGATAATATACATTACTTCCTACTGCAGTATTTAATAGAGTGTAACTAGTGCCTGTCTCACCTGTCTGAAGACATTCAAATATGGAGCCTTTGTTTCTGTCTCTAGTGCAGATGCTAAATATCATATTGTAATTAGAGCTATAGAGAGATTTAGCATATAGGACTGGCAAATCTTGGAGGCCTTATTTTATGATGCGGGAAGAGGGGGGCATGATTTGGAGTGGACAAATGAAGTGTGGGAGGATTTTGTGTTTCTGGCTTGAGTGACCAACTCTTACCTCTCCTCCCCATATTCTCTACCTTGCCTCAGTGCAAATTCACACTGTCTTCATTTTGTATGATCACCCTGTGTCTTAGTCCATTTAGTTTTGCAATTAAGGAATCTCTCAGACTGGGTGACGTGTAGAGAAAAGAGATTTATTTGGCTATGGTTCTGCAGGCTGTACATGAATCATGGCATCAGGATCTGCTTCTAGTGAGGGTGTCAGGAAGCTTCCACTCATGGTGGAAGGTGAAGAAGAGCTGGTGTATGCAGAGCTCATGTGGCAGGAGAAGAAGCAAGAGAACTGGGGGAAGGAGGCGCTAGGCTCTTTTAAACAGTCAGCTCTTGGGGGAATGAACAGAGCTAGAATTCAGTCATTACTGCAAGGCTAGCACCAAGCTGCTCATAAAGGATCTACCTCCATGACTCAAACACCGCCCACTAGGCTTCACCTCCAACATTGGGAATCAAATGTCAGCCTGATATTTGGAGAGGACAAACATCCAGACTATAGCACTCTGTCGCCTTAGGTGCACCTTTCATCTTCAGTGACTAATCTAGAGTTCTCTTTGGAAAATGCAAATGTAGTCATGTTTCTTTTTTGCTTGTATGCTTTACTGGTTCCCTGTTCTTTATAGCATCATGTTGCATCTTCATCAACTGGCGAGCCAGTTGATGAAGAGAAGATCAGCATCCTGAAGTGTCTTGTAACTTCTTGAAGTATCTTCAAGATTCAGAATGGATGTTACTTTCTCTGCAAAGTGCTCTTTGCACCTGGTCCAGTGTAGCTGTGTTACCTCCAGTGAACCTTTCTGATGATCTTCCTAAGGCTCTTACCTTCTTGTTATTAGTCATTTCTGTGGCCATCTTGCCTATAGGAGTATGGGCTACTGTGGGCAAGTACAATGCCTGGAATGCAACAGGCTCTCCAGAAATGCTTGTTTGACTTCTAGAGTTCTCTTTGCTGTTACCACATCCATCCCTTTATCATCCTTTTTTCCCTAGTCATCTGTCCTCTGTACCTTTGCCCTTGGTTCTTTCTCCATGAATCAATATAAATAGTACAAGCTTTGTACCTAGCAGACCTTCACTCTTGTCTCATGATTTCATTTCTTTCTTCTGCATACTGAAAGGCGAGTGCCTTTCTCTCTGTGACTCTCAATTTCCTCATCTGTATAATTTTGATAGTTCTTTCCATTGTTTGCTATTGCTGATGATGGCACGAACTCAGATATACAAAGTATCAGACTTTCACTCTTGTCTCATGATTTCATTGCTTTCCTCTGCATACTTAAAGGCCATTACCTTCCTGTCCGTGACTCTCAGTTTCCTCATCTGTATAATTTTGATAGTTGTTTCTACTGCCTGCCATTGCTATGACAATGGCACAAATTCGGATATGCGAAGTACCTGTGGGTTAAATGTGAACAAAACCTTCAACCTGCTGCATGATAATCTGACCTTTGCTTGACTGTCTAGCTCTGTTTTCCTGGCAGTTGGATGAAGAACATTGCAACAATGTTCTTGGCCACATTGCTTACAATGCAAAGGATCCCCTATTTGTAAATAGCATCAGGACCAGGAGAAACCATAAAGACCTGAAAGAACCTAGTGGGAATACCACCCCACCTCAGGCTCCCAGAGGGCAAGTTTTGGAGTTGCTTTGCAGCTGCTGTGTTCACTCTAGGGACCATGGAAACTCTGCTCATGGAGTATTTACAGGGAATATTGGCTGCTATGAAGGCTGGGACTTCAATGCCAAGGAATACCCAACTCCCGTGGATATGGGCTTTGTAGGGATCTTTGCATCTCAGCTGTCTTTTGTGGAGCAGATGGTTCCCAGATGCCTGCTGCAGCCTTCCTGATGAGCTGAGCTTCTTGTCTGTATTGTTTTGAGTTGGTTGGCACCATGGTGACTTTGGGGGGTGATCTTGTGAATCCGCGTGTCTAATGGAACCTAAGAAGACCCTTACTGGACATTAAAGAGCAAAGACAAATGTCCCTGTGACAGAATACTGGCTCAACAATTGTTTTTCTCTCTGATGCCTCTTCCCTGCTTGGAAAGCCCTTTTCTTTTATCCTTCATAATCACTTCTTACATCTGGTGCAACCTTCAGCTTTGCATTATTCCTTCATTATCTTTTCTCATCCCACGTTAAAAAAAAATTCTTTAAATTTTGCCCAAATGAACATGACATAAAATGTACCATTTTCACATGTGCAGTTCAGGAGCATTAAGCACATTCACATTGTTGTGCAAACATGCTTTTTTTCACTCTGTGCCCTCATTTTGCTCTTTCCTGGTTTTCAATGCAGTATCTTAAATATGATCTAGTAAATGTGTCCTGGGCATCTCAGTCTTGTATATTTTGGTTCTCTGTTATATCAGGTACACCTTAAGGGTAGAGACTGTGGCCTACTAATCTTCCTCCTTCATCACATGAAATATTGTGCTTGCACAGTACATTTTCTTCACTCCCCTCCCTGTTATTTTTTATGTATATCATGACACTTATTTGCCAAGGATGGCTTTGGCCCTCTTTGTAGAATGTCACCATTGGGAACAGTGCTAAAGTCTGCATAAATCTGAAGTTTAATCCTAATTTTAAATATTTGAATAGAGCGCTAGTGTTGTCATTCTATAGGATTCATTAATTCATCCCATCAACAAACATTTATTGAGTTCCAAATGTGTTCAAGATATGGCCATATGTACTGCTGCAGAAAAATGTAAAAAGTCAGTTTCTAGTGTAAGGGAAATAAAATATGGATATCATTAAGTCCTGGAGAAGGCAGGCGGTGGCTGATTTCAGGTTTGTACCATAGGGACTCCCAGGAGGAATAAGTTGGTTGCAGCATTAACAAAGGGATCCTGAAAGACATGCCACTTTAACTAGTTCCAAATGGAATTTTGGAAGCAGAGCCATTGGATGTTACAGCTGAAGTAATATTTTAAGCAAGGTGTCAGAAGAGGATTGAGGCATAATTTCAGAACACAGAGTCCTTGTTCACTAATGCAGAATGTGTTTTATGATAGGCTGGAAAGTGAATCTGTGACTAGATTTGGGGGTGATTCAGTGTACAATGAATATGGGAGCAAAGAGCTTGAACTTACTTTGGGCTGCTGGTCTGGTCAGCCCTTGTATCTGGAGAGATGGGTCGATTGATATTGAGTAACATTTGCAAAGGTGGAGAGAAGGAATTGGAGATTCTGGTTAGGCGCTTGGGCATATGTTCAGTGAGGGATGAGGCATCAATGTTAATCAAGGCAGCATTCACAAGGGCTATAGCGGCAGTGAATGGGAGAGCAGACAGACACAGGCGTCATCCCAGAGGTGGACTCCATATGGCACAGCGGCAAGGGAGTGTGAAGGGTTATGACAGATGCTCAGTAGGCGCTACCAACATATTTTTTTAAATTGTGGCAAAATATATGTAAGATCTATACTTTTTCCATGTACAGTTCAGGGATATTAGCAATATTCCCACTGTTGTGCAAACATGCTTTTTTCACTCTGTCCTCATTTTACTTTTTTCTCATTTACAGTGCAGTATGTTCTATATGATCTAATAACTGTCCCCGAAGCATCTCAGCCTTGTATATTTTGGCCCACTGTTATATCACAGACACTTTGAGGGGGTCCTGGCATTTTCAGATAATTCCAGGTAAAATGTAAACCTAACAACAGCAGCTAGGAAAACAGGCATTCTGTGCATTGGTTAGTTGCAGGGCTGTTAGTCAAAATCCCAAATCTCATATGCAGAAGGCCAGGATCTGCAGTCTTAAGTAGTTCGGTTTGTTTCACAGAGATAAATAAAAGAAAAAAGGCAAGCTGAAGATACATATCCCTGGCCTCTAGATAAAATCAGACAGTAAGATCTCTCCCACACACCAGAGAAATCTATTTCCAGCTTTCTCTTGCAGTCCATGAAAATGACAGAAAATACATGCCCTGCTTGGACCACAGCCTAGCTCATGGGAAAAAAAAAAAGGAAAATAAAAAGACAGAACCCGAGTTTGCTGTGGATGGTTCCTATGGAGTGTTTTCAGGAGTCATCAGCTCTCCATGGCACTGAATTGACAGTGAAAGGATCATACTGGCAAGTCAAAACCTTGGAGTGCAGGAAAGGCTCCCACGTGCTGCTTTATGCTCCCCGGTAGCCAGGCTGTCGTTCACAAAGCACTCTCCAAGCATCTTCATTTAATGTTGGGCACAAGGCCCTGGTGACCCCATTAAGATTCAAATCTTGCTCATGACAGAGTGAGGGCAGGTTTTCAATTGACATTTGGAGGTTTCTCCGGCCATGTTAGAAACAAAATGGTTTAAGTGATAGGCCTTTGATACATCAGAAGGTGCAGAGCCAGCTGGATTTCTCCAGGACTATGATGGGATCCATCTGCTTAGGGCTTCTGAAGCCGAAGGAAACCACGGAGAGATGTAACTTGGCTGACTCTCAATTCATTCCTTTCTCGTGGTAAGAGCAGTTCTCATATTGGACAATCTTTTCTTGACTGATTTAGACATTATTTTAGATGCACATTTTGGTTTTGTTACGAAAGCTTTATTTTAAAATAAAGTTAACCTAAAATGGGCATATCATTCTCCCCCCACCCCACTACTAATGATTTAGAACATGAAAATAATCCATAAGACCATGGGTGCTGTCTTCAGCCACAATTACTACTTTCTTAATTGTCGTGAAAACATTATTTATTATTGGATGGTTTATTACTGTCTTATGCAAAGATTTCATATAAGCCAAGATACAAACTGTTTCATATGGGTAAGTCTCAATATTTTCTGACAAAGAGAGCTTGTCTGCCCAAGTTTATGAAAAGTATATATTTTTTAGTCACTGTCTTGCCCAGGCTGCAGTGCAGTGGCACTATCATAGCTCACTGCAGCCTCAACCTTCTGGGCTCAAGCAATCTTCCCATCTTAGCTTCCTGAGTAGCTAGGTGTTTTGGTTTGGCTTTTTATCCCTACTCAAATAAAATCTTGAATTGTAATCCCCAGGTGTTGAGGGTGGAACCTGGTGGGAGATGATCAGATCATGGGGGTGGTCTCCCTTATGCTGTTTTAGTGATAGTGAGTGAGTTCTCATGAGATCTGATGGTTTAAAAGTGTCTGGCACATTCCTCCTTCGTGCATTCTTCTCTCTCTTCCCACCATGTGAAAAGGTCCTTGCTTCCACCCCGCCACCTTCTGCCATGCTTGTAAGTTTCCTGAGCCCCCCC